>NC_137508.1:1187500-1217500 GCF_041902795.1 Electrophorus electricus
GAAAAGCCATTTTGTGTTGGTAATAAAAAGGTTTGTTTTAACAGCCTCCTCTTCACATGGCAAGCTTCTCCAGAGTGAGTCTGAAACACAGGCTTCCACCCACCTCCCTCCCACAGCCTCGCTGCTTGGAAGGGATTGACCCTTGACCTCTGACTCCTAGCTAATGCCATCCTGCCCCCAGGTCTTCTGTCTGGATGCTTTAACCCATCTCTCTCTCTCTCCCTCTGTCTGTCTCTCTCTCTCTCTCTCTCTCTCTCTCTCTCCCTCTGTCTGTCTCTCTCTCTCTCTCTCTCTCTCTCTCTCTCTCTCTGTCTCTCTCTCTCTCTCTCTCTCTCTCTGTCCCACGCAGATCTGAACGAGTGTGGCCTGAAGCCCCGTCCCTGCAAACACAGGTGCATGAACACATATGGCAGTTACAAGTGCTACTGCCTCAACGGCTACATGCTCCTGTCTGACGGCACCTGCGGAAGTGAGTCACAGTCTCTCTTATTTAGTCCTCCGTCGTTTCCATGGTGCATCTCTGCCCCTTGCCCACCAACACCTCCCTCCGCTGGCCTGCCTGGGCGTCCTGGCTCTGTTTTAAAGGAGGACGGGAACGCCACGGTGTTAACACTTAAGTGACCACCCTAATGAGCACAGCACACGTTTCACACTCTGTACGGTGTTTTCACAGGTACATTATATCAATTCAGCTTAAATAACAGTAGATCCAAACTTGCTGAGGGCTAACGGTGAGGATCAGAAACATCCGTGTGTCCTCCTCTGGTAAGACTGGAAGCTCAACTCCAGGATGGCGAGCCATGTGAAATTTATACTGAGATGAGGGATGTTTTATTTTCTTCAGGATTCCACCCACCTTATTCTTGAATTTTGAATTTTGAAATTTGAAATTTGAAATTGTCTGCTTAAAATAGGCACCTACCCACCTCAGAGAAACTCTGCTGTCCATCCTCGCCACTTTCTCTTCAGTGTGATGTAGCTCCCCCCATGTGCCCTTGTAATTACATTTTTCCCCCTTTCTTCAGAGAACTGTTTTCCCCCCTAACAGAGCCCCTCTCAAGCCCTGTGGAAGGGTTTAAAATGACTCAAACGCACAGCGAGGGCGTGAGAGGTGTGAACTTCGACCCCGCCCGTAAAGCCGGGTTCTTATTGCTGGCCCTGAGCTAGGCTGCCTGCGCGGAGACGACCGTGCCTGTGCATGCCTCGTGCCGTCCAGCCGACCAACGTGCAGGGCCAGGCCTTTGAAGTGGGAGTCTGTAGAGAGTTCACAACCTCCTCTGCCATACCTAGCATACTTAGACTGGTTTTAGAGATGCATGTCATTTTTGCTTTGTTTCACATCATAAAATGTTTGGCTTGTGTTTTCTTTTTGTTTTTTTTTATGATATTGTGATAAGAAAAGACCCCGAGAGTTGGCCCAGCGAAACGTAAACACATGAGCTTTCCCACCTTAAGAGCCACGTTCTTCCCTCAAGAACAGCCCAATTATTCCGCAGAGCTCCCGCCATTTAAGAAACATTCACTCTGTCAAGCTGTCACAGAACTTTCAGTGCATCTTCTGCCAATTAAATCAACTCTTTGTTCTGTTCCCAAATAACTTCGATCAAGGTAATTAGCTTTGCTTGGTCCTTGCTCCCGCTCACGCTGTTCAGATCCCAGCATCTGAGTTTTTCACACTCTGACTGAGCACGCCTGTAACTCCTCTCGTCTTTTTTTCGCAGTACGTGATTTATTTCGCCTTCTGAAATCACTTATTTATGTTAATTGTGTAGAAAGGAGCTTGAGCTGGATCCCCTCCTGCTGATGGAGAACAGAGTAGTTTTCCCAGTGCATTGTGGGAAATGTGGGGGGCTGGGAATGGTGGCAGGTCATCTTCCCCAGTGGCGCTGTACCTGAGAGCCAGACAGATGCTCGCTGCGTTTCTCAGTCCCACGTGATGAAGTTGCGGTGTGGACTTTTGGCCGCGGGTCAGGATGGATGCCTTTCTGCTCATGAGCGTCTAAGTTTGGTTATGCATTATTTATGCGTAATAATGCCTTCATCATACAGAAACAAATAGCATTTTTCAAAGGTATGTTTCAAATGTATTGTTCAAAGCACCAAAATAGTCTTCCTGTTTCATATGAAGGCAGCTTAGATGCAAAAAAACAAACATAAACAATCAAAAACAGTAAAAACAAACAAACAAAAAACGTAAAGAAACATTGACATTGTTAAAAAGCCCTTCACTAACCCCAGGGTTAAAGTTTTTTAGAACTCTTTATGCATTACAAACTAAATATGTATTAAATATATATATATTTCTATATGTACTATAATTAGACCTGATTAAAAAAGCTGATTTAAGCAGAATAACAGATTTTCCACCTTTTTTCTCTTTTTAAGGGAATACGCATTTTCTAGGCCTTTCAAGTTTAAGATTTATGGGCATAACTATGACTTTCATTCAGATCAGCTACTTTTGAAAAGCTTAATTGTTATAGAAGTCGCCAGGGAAGAAACCACACAGCCAGCAAAAGAACAGTTTTGGGCCTTTATTGTGATAGATCCCTTAACTGGGATTTTAACTGTAATTAACAGAAAGTAAAGGGGAAAAAAACCAGAAACCGTGTCCTTACATTTAACATTTTAACATAAATAAACTTCTCTCCGCATCACATCTGAAACATGAACAGAATGACAAACCCTACTTCACGTGGGTAAGTACACTCACCCACAGGACAGTCGCCCACGTCCAGCGCTACACCACGCAGTAGATACGCAGTAGACAGACTCAGCCTCTGTGGATACGTTCTCTCTGTCCCTGTAAAACATGGAATAATGGGCTGTAAACCCTGTAAGGAACGCTGTACCATGTGCTCTGAACCCTAAAGGTCATGGATCTCACCAGAATGTTAACATACAGGTGCCCTGGTGAACACGGTACAATAGGGCAGCATGATCATCACTAAAATATCGAAAAAAGATGGACACACGCTAACCTCCACTTACTCCAACCTCAGTGGGAATTTCTCTACGTCTCACTGGACAAGTAGACGCCACACTCTATAACCCAAACATAACGTGGTCAGTCACATGACTACATGAGCTCTACCGAGAACATTTCCCGTTCTGGTGCATATTACCAACTTTTACATCTCAGGCTAAAATACACAAATATGGGTGACCACTTATAACAACATATCCCCGAATATGTTCACACTTCTACACTATTTGTCCAGTGAGGACGACTGTCGATCCGGATAGCTTAGTCTTCATCACCCTTAATAGAATCTTGCATTCTGTCACGCTCACCCGTCATGAAAAATGATATCATCGCAGATGTGTGTCCTTAAAGAATTTCGCCCCAGTCATGGCTCTCGTTGAAATGCACATCTCAGTCTTCACCCGCTTACACAGAACTCCAGGAAAATGTATCTTGGGGTCTGTTTTCAAACAATTCTAGTTCTTCAGTCTCAGGAAGACAGTCAGTAGTCTGTAATCTTAGACTCTCTGGAGTCTGTCTGATGGTAGCCTGTAACCCTTTACCCTTGTGATTTATCAACATGCTGAAGTCCCACCTGTCTCTCCTTTCTCCCTGCGTGTGTGTTTGTGTGTGTCTGTGTGTGTGTCTGTGTGTGCGTGTGTGTGTGTCAGATGCCCGGACGTGTGGCATGGCTAACTGCCAGTACGGCTGTGAGGTGATGAAAGGTGAAGTTCGCTGCCAGTGTCCATCACCAGGACTGCAGCTTGCCTCGGACGGCAGGACATGCGTGGGTATGTGCTTGGGTACTCTGGTGCGTGCGTGTGCGGGTACTCCACTACACAGAAGCACGTCTCCCACAGAGAGGCGTTCTGCTCACCACAGCTCTCCCTTCTGAGTCTGATGTTGCGCATGGCGATCAAACATGGGTTGGTGGTGGTAGTGGTGGTTGTTGTTGTTTTTATTTCTTGGTGGTGATGATGGATTTTGGAACAACGTGAAAGCCTTAAGATTCCCACGTGCCTCTCTGTGGTCCTCCTGCAGTGTTCCTCTTGCCAACCGGCTGACGAGCTCTTTTCTGCGATTCTCTGATTACAGCGTCCATGCTCAGAGAGTCCAGACTGTGGCATGCGCTAACGGCCATATCGGTGCCATTCCACAGGTGCAGGGGGCATTAGAGCAGTGGGCATCACCTCCCCGGGCACTAAATCACAAACAACCAGTTAAACCCATCAGGCTTTAAACGCATCCGTCTTCGACTGGGGAACTAAATCTTTCAGAGCGAACCTTCTTCATTTGTCACGCCCCCCTCCGTGGCCCCGTGCTCCACCCCGAGGGCGGGTTGGGAAGGGCCAGGCCGTCAGAACCCAGCCTTCCCCAACAAATGCCCATGAATCATGGGGCAGCTGTCAACAGCCTTGACAAAGCCCAGGTGGTCTGCTCTCCAAGTGTTTTAGGACGGCACGTTTCCAAGCCCGAGGAAAAGAGGGCGGTCACAGTGAGGAAGAAAGCTTTAGTGCCCCTGGACGTTTGCATGGGGTCTTATTTATTTTTATTTATGTACTGCAAACATTAGTCATTCTGTGGAAATGAACGTCTCTGCGTCCTACTCATGGCAATGATGTGTCTGACGAGATTCTTGATTTATGCATTTCACTGGCCTTTTCTTCTCGAGCAGATGTTCAGAATGAATAATAGTGTAATTTCACATTTTGCTCCTTGGCTGACTGAGCGCCACAAACAAGAAGAGAAAAACAAATGAGACGTTTATGGACTCGAGAGACGCGGCGGCGTGCTTGGCTCTGGCGCGAGAGACAGACAGCAGCTGGACATAGCGCTGTCTCATAACTCAGTCTCGCGCACATACAGATATTTACTGCACACACAGCAGTGTCCACGGAGCTAGCCATTAGTAAAAGGCCCTGGCGAATGTGAATTATGCAGGGTGGAAATCAGTTCTGGAACCAGAGCCCAATTAATCTGAAGTCCGTGAAATGAACCCACGGCTGTCCATCTGCAGATAGCTTTGGCTCCGCCTCCCCAGGGCTTTCATCGGCCTCCCCCTTAATCCGGTCGCCTACGCCTGGCCTGGGAATATTAACGTGGGACATGAGCGTAGAGGAGGATGATGGAAACAGCTGCTTGTGTTTCCAGATGTGGATGAGTGCAGCACGGGCCGTGCTGTGTGCTCGCGCTTCCGCCAGTGCGTCAACACCTTCGGCAGCTACGTCTGCAAGTGCCGTGACGGCTTCGAGCTGCAGTACGTCGGCGGGAAGTACCAGTGCGTTGGTAAGCCCCTCCCATCACACACCCTTGGCCTTCTGGGAAATGTTCTGTAAGGGTGTTTGGCGTTCATATATGTTCATGAGAGTTACCAGGGGATAATAAAAATGTGAGCAATTATCAGAGTAGATATTCACATTTATTAAAGATATTTAAGGCATCATTGCATGGGACCTAATGGGATTTAGATTTGTTTTTAATTAAATATTTATTGATTTTAAAGAGTAACATCAACAGAAAAATAAATAAGAAAGTTAGTGTCTTTCTTTCTTTCTAAGTCGCAACAGTAATCAGAGGAGGTTTACTCAAAACAAAACGTTCAAAAATAAAGTTGCAAAATGAATCGCATATTGAATGTAGTGGGAGTTACAAAAAAGGAGCATAATAATAATAATAATAATATCAGTTATGATAGAATACAAATGAGAATAATAGTATTACGATAAAATAAATAAAACAATTCAGATTCCTTCAAGTGTTTCCCATACATATGACTAGATTACAGAGAACCTGTGGCGTCTGTGATGACTCTGAAAAGTCAGTTTTTCTAGTGGGAAAACATCGGAGATGAAGTATCTGAGAAAACCCACAACAATAAAATACGTTTTTTGGCCAAATAGGTTACGACTCCAAGGAAAGATTCCTGATTTGCCTTTAGCACTACATCCTGGCTGTAATTCCAAACATAAACTTTTACCTAATAATTTTTCCATAATTTGGTGAACACCATTCCAAAATATTTGAATTTTACCCCATTGCCAGAACACATGCATAACGCTGCCCTCATCAGAGTGACTTTATGGCGTAATGGTGATGTTGTAGAGTACAGTGTGCAGACGTGGGAGTGAGAACTCAATGTTCAGCTTATAGGAGCTGATGGAAATTTTTTCTGTCATCAAGTCTACAAGAAAGGTATTCCTCCCACACTGATGGGTCCAGTATTCCAGAAACATGCATCTGTGAATTAACAGTAATTGCAGCCTTTACAAGGTTCTTAAGATAGAAGCAGTGTCCTTTTTACACATTATGCATTTTAAAGTTTGAAATAATTCTAGGGTTCGCACATCTTGTTTCTGTAATGCTTCGATTAAATTCACCTCTCTTACCGGGGCTATTAGCCCCAAAGCGATTTTAGATTCATAACTGCAAGTATCTAACTGGGGGGGTGGGGTACAGTGTTTTGCTAGACTAAGTCTGCCGTGCGTCCTCCACCTTTCAGATGTGGACGAGTGCTCGGCAGGGCAGCGCCGCTGCGCCGCGTTCTCCACCTGCTACAACACGCCAGGCTCCTTCAAATGCAAGTGTAAGGTCGGCTTCAGCGGTGGCGCCAGCTACGCCTGCAAACGTAAGTGCGCCTTACCGCACCTCTCCAACAGGTGGCGCGCTCCCCGCTGCCACTGTCCTGGTGATCCCCCTCATAGTCTCCAGGTCCGTTATTCAGGCATTAGCGCATATTATCCTGCTACTAAATTCAAGCGAGATGAAGGTTGCAGGGATTGTAGGTTCGACAAAGAAGTGCATCAACTACAGCTCCTGGGAGTCTTAAGAGGTCAATATTCTGTCAAGGTGGAATCCTTCTCTCTAGATGTTGGGAACACTGCCCCTCTGTAAACATTCACACCGCAGACCTTTGCTGTCATGGTGCGCTTGCTAATGATTTGTTCCACGTGGAAGCCAAACAGTAAGGCTGCAAAACTGAACAGAAGAGACATTAAAGAGATTCTCCACTGGAAGCACTCCAGATGGCCTCTCGTTCCAGCACCTGGGGGAGGTTCACTTTCTTTTGCCCCTGGTGGTGGTACTCTGTCTTCACTTCCCCTGCGTGTCTATTGTCTGTTCATCTTCCCATCAGTGCCAGTTTCAGGTTCACGGCTCTGCTGTTCCGGTCTGCACAAACAAACAATAGCATAGCTTTGCCTCGGAGCATGAAATGGGAGCCCATCAATACACACTGTGCATACATGTCCACACACACACATTCCCCCTCTTTTCACCAGCTAACATTCCACTGACAAGACCCAGAGGCTTCCGTCCTGCTTGCTCAGTGAGGCAGAAAAACATTAAAATCGATGGAGGACGTGATTCCCTGGACAGTGAGTCACGTCTCTACTGGCACAAGACACTGTTAGTGTTCTTACTCACCTGCCCATGGACATCACACCTCTACTCAGTTGCAGAATTTATACAACACAGCCAATGCTGACTCGCATATTTATTAGTACACCACCAGACCATAGTCAAAGGAACTGTTTTCATAACCGGATGTTAAACAGTTAGATGAGGTAGGTTAGTTCTGAGCAGTGATTTACTGACCCCAGATCAGCCCTTATGAAGCAAAGGTAACTGACCCCATTCCAGCCCTTATGAACCATAGGTAACTGACCCCAGATCAGCCCTTACGAAGCATAGGTAACTGTCCCATACCAGCCTTTTTAAAGCTATAGGTCACTGACCCCATACCAGCCCTTATGAAGCATAGTTAACTGACCCCAGATCAGCTTTTATGAAGCATAGGTAACTGACCCCATATCAGCCTTAACGCAGGTTGTCAACTAAGAGAAACTCATTTTGGTCATATAATTGTATTCCTTGGCATACGATACTGTTCTTAGATCATCATTTAGCTCTAGAATTTCTCTCTGCATATGAAGGCCTATATGACCTCAGGTGCTTCTCTGTGGTTGGAAAAAGACCGAGTGACGTCCTATGGGGAATCAAATATCAAAGGCCTTGTGTAGCCTCAGAGACGTCCCTCCCTCACACGTAAATGCAAACTTCTCGGAGACACACTCGCTTCGGGTTTGATCACCTGAGCTGGCTGACGGTGCCTGCACTTCACCCATAATTCTGCACAGCAGTCACACAGCATGAGAGTGTGAGTAAGTGGGAGAATGGGAGGGCAGGAAGAGTATCAAACGTTAAAGAGGTTTTCACAGTTTGTGGTAAATATTCATGCCCTCCTAGAAGCCGTAAGTAACTCAAACAAGCTCTGGGTGGTGTATTGCTCCCTGTTTATATTCTGAGTTAACTGGCAGACAGAAGCAAAGACAGTTTACGTAAGTCGGCCTTAAAATGTTTAAGGTCACTTTTACATTTAGGTTAATTTTACTGGACCAAAACCTGTATCAAACAATGCGACATCACTTGTCTTGATATGCAACACAAATCTCATACTGTGGAAAATAGATTTTTTTTAAATAATGTAGTTTAATTTTAATGTAAGGTAGTTTTGTTATCTGTAAGTGACTAGTTATATGATGCCAGTGATGTTTTGTCCATTTAGCCATCCCCAACGTGATTATAGAGCCTCCCAGACCTGGAAGGATTCCCCCGGGCAACAGTAACAGGATTCCAGACACGGACCAGACGAGGACCACCACTACTGTTCGACCTCCTGTGACAGTTGAGAGGATCTCTCCAACCAACTCTCCATCCACCCCCAAAGCTCCTCCACCCCCAAAGAAGGTCTCTCCACCACCAAAGAAACCAGCCCTCCCAACACGCAATGTCCCCGTGCCCACTCCCAGACCCCCTGCCGTGGTCACCTCCAAGCCGAAAGCCCCACCTCATCCACCCACCACAGTCAAGGCCCCAACACCCACACTGGGAGTCCCTCTGATCTCCACACGCAGGCCAACCAGGCTGCCAGAAACCACCATAGACAACACCATCCACAAGGACATCACAGAGAAACAAAGAGGGGACGTCCACAGTAAGTCCAGGATGGGACATTTGGCTAAACCAAACCATATCATTATCATTCCTGTATTGGGCCTCTGTGTTGACTTTTCATGCTATTATCAACTTAGTCTAAGGCCATGTTTCCATTCATTAGTGTCCCTTGACTGATAGGTTTATATTTTTTAGCTTTAGGGTTCACTAGCAGTTTTGTAATGGAAAGGAAAATTGCATCTAAAAGTCCCCTCTTCCAGATGGCAGCCTATAATGAGAACAGAAAACAACCGCCATAGCAATCACATTACTGGTCAGCAGTGCCAAAGGACATCAATCATTTACCCTGTGCTAGAACCAAAAACTTACACAATAGCTGTAAAAATGTTGTGGGTGGGATGTCAGGGAAAGAGAGGCACCTCATTAGCACCAAATCTCTGACTTTGATTAGACATTGTAATGATAGAGGCAGTGTTGCTATCGTGGGCAGAGCGGCGCCACCTGTGCCGGCCTGGTGGCCTGTAACCACAGGGCTTCATGGTTTGTCTCTGTCATGCTTTATTTCTCAACAATGGAAGATGAGTGTGCTTGGTGAACCCTGTTTCCAAATAGGAAACAGGGAGGGAGCTGAAATCAATGGCATAATTGCAAACCAAGGCCTAGCTGGGTAAACCTGTAATTGACATGTACACAGAGCAGAGAAATGGCACTCACCTCCCGTCGGCTTTGAGAGGTGGGCTCGTCTAGCTTCGAGCGCTTGTCCTCTGAACACCGTTCTAGTGTTTCCAAGCGTTTTATGGCAACCGAATTGTGACGAATAGGAACGTGGATTAACTGAGACTTGTGGACATGACTGGGACCAGCTGCGTGTGGTTGTCCATGGCTGGATTAGGCTTGTTCGCTATTGTTCGGAAGTCGTCTTGTGGAGGTGACGTCCTGTGTCATTGTCCAGCGTTCACCCAGTCATCCTGCCATTACCCCAGACTCTCGAGTGTGTCCCTGGTCTCACACCACAACCGGTGAGCTACATCCAGCACTCCTTCCCAGAAGAGTTTAAAGCTGCCTGCTCAGGTTTCGGATAAGACGTGTACTAAAAGGAGATGTGGTAGTACACTCAACAGGATTTTCCCAAGCAGATCGGTTTAAAATAACTGCCCTGCCTTCCAAAGTGCTGCTAGAGTGGTTGCCATGGCCCAAACTTTAGAAGAGTGAGTTGAATTCGACTGTTCTGAGAGTAGCAGGGTAGCGACATCTGTGTGTACAGAGTCAGTGTTGGCTTCTTTTCTTAACACTGATACAGTCTGATACAGTCCAGCACCATGTCGGAGCACTGCCGTGACCCGGAGAACCATACCCGCTCAGACACTGGAGCTGTGGTCAGTGATGAGGCAGGTGGGGGGGGCCGACGGTGTGGGCTACCTGCTGAGTGTGGAAATGCGTCTCTAAGACAGCGGGCCCTAACACAGTGCCCAGTTAGTGTAGCTGCAAGGTACGAGTTGAATGAACTGTGTTAAATTCATAACCTGAGTATCTTTTGTTCTTTGGTGAGGCCGGATAACCATGTTGTGCTGTCTCAAAAGCCAAGGATAAATTCTGAAGAATGGTTGTATTTCTTTTTTTCCTTACAGTACCTCGGAATCATGGCCAGAACAATGTTTTTGGTGTTGATCTAGACATCGAACTGGGTAACACAGAAGAAGAACTCAGAGATGACCCAGGTAAGAGGTCACTTAAGCCAACATTTAGCCTCAGGAACAAACTTTCAGTTTGTAACTAACTTTTCAAAACTGATTCAGTAATACAAGGGAATGGTAGAGAGACTTTATATTCTTCATATGAAGCAAGAATCATGTGTTGTTTTTAGTCTAACCTAAGGTTTAGTTTGTGCCCGGGATGTTAGTCCACTGCCTTATCCACTGCGTCACGCGCTCAATGTTAAAAATGAGGTCAGGGGTGCACTAATTGTCTAATGATTTCACGCTAAGCCAGTATTTTGGCACTGAGCACCAGAAATGCATCAGTGCTCTGGCATAGTCCGAGCTGTTGTTGGCTCTTCAATGGTAGTGAACAATCAATTCTATGACCAAGTGATGGATGCTAGTTCCATCCACTGTTTGAACCCACGCTTAGCTGTGTCACTGCTGATTTCGAATGGAGATTTGTTTTTAAAGATACCTTTGCATGTTATTTTTCAAAGTTACACAAATGTTCTGTGCAGAGGCTGGGTATCTGAGCTGCTCATTCGATGAGGGTCTTTGTGACTGGATCCAGAACAAACAGGGAGATGTATACTGGGAAACAGTACCAGACCCCTCAGGTATGCCCTCCACACAAAACAAGCACGCCGCTGAAGTAACACTCATAACACTGAACACAATATCTGGATCAAAGCAAACATGACACTGGCCTGGACCAAGACATCAAAGCGTTGATGTGAATTAAAAGAAATAAAGTGACCTGTGTATATCTGCTAATTGATCGGGCTAATTGATCACTATTCTTATTAACATTGGCTTTTTCATCAGGGTATTCTTTTAACTGACTGAGTTTTCTTTGTGATTGACTATAAAATAAATAAAATACTTCAACAAACAGGTATTGACAATAGACGGAAAACGTGCTTGCCTTGGAGCCTTTGTAAGTGTGCGGTGTGTATCCGGGCCTGGTTTAGGCGGCAGGTACTTGACGATCTCGGAGCCGCTGCACAAGAGGAGTGGGCGTGGCTCCCAGCTGGTCCTCCCCCTGGCCACGCCCTGGAATGAGGGCAACCTGTGCTTGGCATTCCGCCACAAGATGGCGGGCCACCACGTGGGCGTGTTGCAGGTGTTTGTGCAGAAAGGCCGACAGCACAGTCCAGCCGTCTGGGGTCGCACAGGGGGCAACGGCTGGCGCTCCACCCAGATTACACTGTGGGGAAACGGACTGGAGAGCGTGAGTAGTAGTAACAACAACAACAAGAACAACAACAACAACAATAATAATAATAATAATAACAATAATAATAATAATAATAATAATAATAACAACAACAACAATAATAATAATAATAATAACAATAATAATAATAACAACAATAATAACAACAACAACAATAATAATAACAATAATAATAACAACAATAATAACAACAACAACAACAATAATAATAACAATAATAATATCTTTATTTTATTTAGCACCAAACATCTTTCATGCTGAGTAAACAGCCTGATGTGTTTTACAATTTGCACTTAAGTTGGCCTTTAATAGACAAAGAACTGCAAAGTGTGAATAATGATGATAATAACAACTTTTTATAAAGCAACTTTGATAGAAATGATATAGCTCACAGTGTTTCGCAGCTTGAATTTAAAACGGGCACATAATTATTCTCAGCGCGCAGATGTGGAGTATTAAAGGAGAACTTCAACCACAATACTGCGGGGACTAGAGAGCTACTGGGGTTCAGTCAGCACGCTCTCCTGTGCAGAACTGGCCTCTTCCTCTTCAGTCATTTTGTAGGATTCCTTCAAGCATCTACTTAAAACTCATGGGAATATAATTTCTTCAGATTTCAACTTGTATCTAAAGACTTGTATGCTTTATTTAGTTCTGATGTGTTGGCTTTCAAAACAAAAAAAAACCCATTAATGGTGTAATATTGATAAACTGTGTGCAAAAACACAGTGAGTTATAGTAAGTTTACATTCCATGACCACACTAGAATGACTTTTAGATCATAATCACGGTAATTATTGCTAATTATTTTTGCTGTGTTGCCATTAGGTGACACTGCTGTGACACTCCACATCAGTTTCATTCCTCAGAGCCCAGCTGGAAAAAATGTTGAATTTCTCAGTTTGGATATTAAATTGAGCTGCTTCTTTTTTTAATTAATTAATGAATTTATTTATTTTTTAGAAAAGCCAAACGTTTTAAAAAGAGCTCATTAGGACGGACGGACACACACGCGCACGCACACACACACACACACACACACGCGCACGCACACACACACACACACGCGCACACACACGCGCACGCACACACACACGCACGCACACACACACACGCGCGCGCATGCACGCACACACACACACACACACACACGCACGAACAGCCGAGTGACGCGTGCTCTGCTGCAGGTGATTGTGAAGGGCGAGCGGCGGAGAGGTCATGCTGGCGAGCTGGCTCTGGATGACATCAGTCTGAGGAGAGGCACGTGTCAGGAGGAGCACAACCCGAGGAGACTGTAAAGAGGACTCGCGCTCCCAGCCTCAGGACCACGCCGAGGGAGGGGCAGGCTCTCCCCTGGCCACGCCCCCAGGTTCATCCAGCCTCCTGCCAAGGCTACCAGTGCACCTCCAGTGTCCAGATCCAGAATTACCAATACAGAGCAACTGAACTCAAAAATAGTTTTGAACAAGGAAAACGCACCATTCTTTTAGTAGATGCCATGCACTTCAGGTCCCTCTTGAGTTCAGCTGCTAGTGAAGGTACGCGCAGGCGAGCTGTGGTTCCAGGATTAGACCGCCTCGCAGCGCCTTAAACCAGACGAAGAGAGCGTTTATGTGCTTTGTCCGAGCAAATAAAAGCTATCTGAGAGACAACCGATTCCCATTGTCCCTGTAAATGTATCCGTGTGTACATATATACATATGCAGATATATTTCAAAAATTCATATATGCTTTGCTGTCGCATAATTATAGTATGTGAATCCTTCAACATGTAAAAGTGACGCAGGGCAATGTTTACACGACCCGATTTCAAGTGTTTTCTTGACATTATGTATATTGTAAATTACAAACTAGTAAATTGTTTTGCATTACATTTCTAAGTGGCTGTATCAGCCATCCTGTATTGGCATATTATATCCATACTTACCCTTTAAAATCCTTCAGTTGGCCAGTTGGGTCTTCTGGCCCAGGAATACTGGGGTCTTTACTCTTGTTTTAATAGACAGATGTCAGTATTAAAAGATTTATGCCAATAAAGGTTGTGAACATTATGTGCAGAGCTTGTTTCTGTGTGTCATGTATGCTGGATTGGTTTGATTGATTGATTGGCCTCTCATCAGGCAAAGCTAGTCAGTCACAGTTATTGTTGAGGTTGCAACATTGAAAAGGGGGGTAACAGATCCTCCAGGTGGAAATCCCTTTGGTTTTAGTTTAAAGTTTCTGAGTTTGTGTTTAATGTCATTCCTAAACACTGATCAAGAAACACATCTGATATTTACAGTCTGCTGATGTTTTTAAATATTTCAGAAGTTTAGGTTTGACCAAAGGTCTTTAGGGCATTTTAGGCAACTGGAGGGGGAAGACATTATCCTGCCAGAAGAGATTAGTGCCACGTACTGCGCCGATCACGGGTCTTCATCGTTTTGCATGAAGTACACTGAACAAAACTAGTTTTTAATTTGTCTCCATGTAGAACTGAACTCTCGCTACGTTCCGACGCTGAGGAGACGCCTTAGGTAAGGTGCTGCTTACAACAGAAAGTACTAACCCTCCTTCCTAAAGGACTCATTTCCAGAAGGTTGTACAGTGTCATGTTTAGTACTGAATGTGTTCTCCTCTACATAAAGATATTCGTTATGTTCCAGAGTCAGTTATTCTCAGGTAGGCCTTAGGAACCATAAAGTGCGACTTTTAGCAGTCAAGCAGTACGGTTATTTCACATGACCTCGATGCATACAAGTGTATTACTGAAACCAGAGGCTCAATTCTGTTCCATCACCCACATCACTTATAAGCCTATTTTGAATTGATAATGGTTACCTTGATATCTGACAGATGTGCCTTTTGGCATAGTTTATTTAATCTAATTTGGAAATACTGTCTGCTGTATGAATTCCTTCGCTATCAGTGCTGTGAACGTTGCATTCAGTGTACATGCAAGCCTCCAGAAACATACACACAGGAATACATTTCTTTATGTCTGAATTCTAACTCCTCATTGTACTGATTAAACATCTTCCGATTGATTCTGCATTCCCAAAAGTCTGCTGTTACATGCAAACTTCAGCTTGAAATAGTCATATGGAAGTTCAAGAATCTTATACCTATCTTCGTTTCACCTTCAAGAGTTCCCAGATCATTCCTAAATTCCTCCACTTTTTGAAGGGCTATCTCATTCATGAAGTGCTCCTCTGTAAAATATCCAAGTGGAGGCTGCAGGAATTTTAGGGAAATTATTGTTTTAAAATGTCACAAAGACCATGTTCAAAGTTGGTTTTTGCAAGTTCATTAAATTTCCATTCATTATGCTTAATATTTAAAAACTTTGCAAGAATATAGAAATCATTAACTATGTTCTGCATGGATTTTCTGCTTTAGTGACACGTCTTAATATCGAATGCTTTTACGTTCTGACCCACATTGTTTTCTGAGTTAGAACAGGAACTCTCAGTCTTGACCAGGACGGAGTTCCTTGGACCTCAGCGGAAAACACATACTCAGCTGGTGGGTTCGTATTAGGCGTGCTTCTGTTTAGGGTCTCAGGAAATGATGAAAGATTGACTGTGGTAAGTGCTCACCAGTGGAGGTGGCCACTTTTATAACCTTCTTGCTGACAAGGTGAGATGAGGACAAGCGGAGGTGTTGGAGGGTCCATCTGAATGTAAGGCAAGTGTTGTTGAGTCTTACCCCAACTACCAGTCTCTGTGTATCACATCCAACAAAGATTTAAAAAAAGGAAAATAAACTTGGACTCATCAGCTAGACTGGACCAGGTTAGCCAAAACCTCTTTCTGGGTAAGTGATCTCTAGACCTTTCAGCATATCTGCACTTCACATACATACACTAACATATCCTATAAAACAATTATATCCTGCTTTGAGATAGTCCAATGTTAGGCTAATGCGTTTCTTTTGTTTTGCTAATTATCTGAAGCATATATAGTCACGCTGAATGTTTTTAGGAGGCTATTTGTTTGTAGCAGTACATCTTTGGTCAGAGTTGGTCTTAGAGGTTCATTTGGACAATTGGAGGATCTTTTTCTCTGCAGATTCATGGTGGCGATCACTAGCGCTGTACTGCTAACGTCAGGTAAACGGCGAGTTTTAATGGAGTGCGCTGTGGTCTCGGTTCCTGCTAAGAGGAGCACTGCTGGGGCTGCTAGGAAACTACCATCAAACTGAAAAAAACCCAAACAGATGAGGGGGGAGGAGCCACAGTGACTAAGACTGCTGATGTAACAGTAATACAGGAACATTGGCCCCGCCCTCCTGTATCTCCAGGGCACAAAAGTCAACAGTTTGGTCACCAGGGAGCTTGAACAGATTGCACTACCCCAGTGCGTACGTTCCCAGAGCATCTCAAATATTTTTGTTAAACCATAATTACCATGAAGAGGGTTTATTAAGTGGAGTATCATGTAATTTCACTCCTTCTCATCGACGCTGCCTAAATCCTGACACAAGCGCAGTTTTGTTTGGGCAAAGTCAAAATATGTATTAGCTAAAATTACATTATATAGCGTGGCTTGCATTGACTGCAGCACGCAAGGCTGATGGCATGAAGATTGTATTGGTGACCAATTTAACAATCTGTGTCACTGCCTGGAAAGTCTGAGGAATTCTTGACAATGAGAAAAATACATTTTAGACTTTTGGAACAATATAAAATACTTTTAACAAAAGACATATTTGAGGAGGTTGCCATTACACTTGCAGACGTTACTCCATAACATGAGGGCGTCATTACTGTAGTGACAATTGTAGGAATATTCTCCACACCTCTCTCCTTGGAATTATCCAGCATACAGTCCTTCTCAGGAATATGTCCAAGCCTTTTTGACCTATAGCTCTGTGACCGAGATATGCTGCAGGAGACCATCACTGAAATTTTAGTCCAGAGTTCTACTATAATACCAATCATCATGTGACTGTACTATGATATGGCTCTTAGCACAAAGCTGAGCTGAGCTCATTTAGCTGACACTTTTATCTAGTGAAGTACCACTGAGCTACTGCTGCCCCTGGCCATGATGTTGATCTGTGGTGTGTTTGCTACCTTTCAGCTAACCCTAAAGTACTCCAATCAAGTGTTTCCTTTGTCCCATGCACAAACATTGGTCAGATTAATAGTCCACTGCTTTAGGAAAACTTGCCACAGAACCTTGATGGTTTCTTCTGGAGCTGCTTATGTTCCTCAGTGCTATTCCATGAATGGGTGTGAAGGCCAGAGCTAATTCCAATAAAAAGATTAAACATGTACTACCAATATCCACACATCAATGGATGCTGCAATATGGAACTTGCGCTCTAGACAACCTGCACCAAAGCTGTTTTCTTGGTAAAAGAGAATCTCAGTAGCCAGTCTGCATAGTTTTGTCAGCATGTACAGTATGATGTTACTTGAAATTGTCCAACTGCAAGGCATACTGGACAAACAACTACCCCATTATCATTCTGCAGTGCTTAATTCTACTCCAATCTCTAACATTCTTTATTTTGGAAAAACAATTTAGAAGGAAGCATAAATCAAGTTAAAAGATTAACATAAGTAATTTTCATGAAATATGTCTGTTTGAATTTCAGGCCCCCATACCATGGAAAAGGTCCTTATCACTCAAAGTTTTCAGAGTTGTTAGTTAGTTGGGTAGCTTGTATATCTTTACAGTGTGTCCTCTCTTAGAGCTGTGTGGTCTTCTCTGACTCAGTATTAGACCGATCCAGTCAGATTGTTTGTGTTCATGAATACTTGCACTTCCACAGCTAAGCATCATTAAGTATTTTGTGGCGTTTCACTAGGCTCAACTCTGGGCCCCTTCATTATTTTAGGTAAATATGCCTGCCTTAGCTAGAACAACTAATAAACACAACATTTGTGATGTCCGTATTGTTGAGTCAGACGTTATAAAGAAATTTAATTTTACTTGAAAAAATTCTACACAAGGCTTATCTCAGATCAAAGAGTGAGCTTTCGTAGTCAGCTATGAATAATGAACTATATTTGCTGAAAGATTCAGTACATTTGGATGAAAGGTAGGCTATCATTCCTCTCATTCACCAAGTCAATAACAGTGGTATTCGGTTTCCTTTTATCTTAGGAAGGTTTAAGCATAAACTTAAAAAATTGCTAAACACATGTTTGAAGAAAAAATCATTCAGATTTTAAACACAATTTCAAAGGACCAGCAGTGACTAGTTTGTGAGTAATTAACTCCCCCGTGATGGAAGCTGAACTTGAAAACCTTTGATGACAGTCAACACTTACATAAACATACCATATCTAATATATGGATTACATAGAAAACACTGGTATTTCCACAAAACATTGGACAAGATTCTCTCCACTGCTGATAGAAACATGTGTCAGTGGGACTGGATTACTGCAACTCTTTTGTCTGGCCTTCCCGAGGGTTGCTGATGTGATGTTAATGCCAGAATACTCACATGCATGAGAATAAGGGGTTGCATTACATTGGATTTTTTTCATTGTCTACTTATATCTTTTAGAAATGTTTTAAGATTAAGTTAATTGTTCATGAGCTTGCCCTTCTTCCTGTTTACACAGCGATCATTAGATATACTCTGGCTGGATAGCACCTGTAGCAATTTGTTTCTCATGCCAAAAGCCCCAGTGAAGAAGGACTTAGCTTTTATTTATGGCCTCAAGCTGTGGAGCCTCTAAGGGCTGTTAACACTCTCAGCACTTTTAAAAATGTATTTAAAAAAAAAGATTGCATTAATTAGTTGATTATGTAATTCAGCCAAACAGCTCCAGGGACTCATGCACTCCAACTTTCATTTGAAAGCTTCAGATATTTGGGGATTAATATTCTACATTCATTTCAGTGAGGTCAAAGCAGACCTAAAAATTGGTCAAAATTACCACTGCCATTAGTGGGTAGGGTGCACACTAAAAGTGAATCTTCTGCCAAGGTTTCTTTTTCTCCAGTACCTCATGCTCATTCTTCAAAATCTTTTTGAAGCACCTAAATAAATTATTCTCTCATTTTGTAAAGACAGGCAAGATGCTAAGAACCAAAAAGGGACTCTACGAAGGGGCAGGATGGGACAGCAGGTCTGCTGCTCTTCCGCTGCTGCTGGGCAGAAAAGATCCAAACAAGCCTCAGCTGTCTTCAGGAGCACGAGCAGGACTGGCGTGAAATGGAACCTCTCTGCCGTCACTCGCTCGTTTACATCCCAGCAGGAAATCATTGTTTTGTCAACTCTGAAAATATGGACAGTTTGATAAACACTTCAAATTACCCAATTTCTGTCTCTTTGGCTTATTATGCAATAACCATCTATTTTTGCCATCTAAACCTGATTCTGCTTACACACTCTGGAATAGCAAAAGTGTCACATTATTCAGACATTTTGGATGGCACTCTTGCCAATTTTGGATCTATTATTTGATCGATAAATCTGATCTACCTTAAAGTAACATTTTCCACAGTTTTATTAAAGATTATTAGGCACTTACCCTGAAGACTCACCAAATATTTGAGGAAAAACAAAATCCACCAAGCCTGATGTCAGCTATACAGTTATATCCTTCAAACAAACCTCCCTCTACTTGGCAAAGCCAAGTATGAGTAGGGAATTGAACTGGGAATACAGTTTCAGGTTAAAACAGGCCAAATTACCAGTTGACTATTTGTCCTTTTATACCTATCTAAATCTTACACAATTTTCTGTGCTCCATAAAATGTGGGTCTCCAAAGCCCAGGCCTCCAATCCCCACATCTCCACTGCCCAGGCCTCCAATTCCCACATCTCCACTGCCCAGGCCTCCAATCCCCACATCTCCACTGCCCAGGCCTCCAATCCCCACATCTCCACTGCCCAGGCCTCCAATTCCCACATCTCCACTGCCCAGGCCTCCAATTCCCACATCTCCACTGCCCAGGCCTCCAATTCCCACATCTCCACTGCCCAGGCCTCCAATCCCCACATCTCCACTGCCCAGGCCTCCAATTCCCACATCTCCACTGCCCAGGCCTCCAATTCCCACATCTCCACTGCCCAGGCCTCCAATTCCCACATCTCCACTGCCCAGGCCTCCAATCCCCACATCTCCACTGCCCAGGCCTCCAATCCCCACATCTCCACTGCCCAGGCCTCCAATCCCCAGGTCTCCAGTATACAGGTCTCCAATTCCCAGGCCTCCAGTGCCCATGCCTCCAGTACCCAGGCCTCCAGTGTCCTGACCTCCAGATTTAATGTCACTCCTTAAAGAGAACAATTCTCTCTTAGATCACCAAGAAATTTTGCCTTACATTAAAGTATCTACAGATCCTGTTGCCTAGAAATCCATGTTGTATACAACTGTGCTTCTGTGATGAAATCAAACATATGAACTCTTTGTATATATATATATATATATATATATATATATATATATATATGCCATCCATATACTATATACACTGTGTGCACAATTATTAGGCAAGAGAGTATTTTGACCATATCATCATTTTTAAGCATATTTTCCAACTTCAAGCTGCATAAACTTGAATGTTATTGGATATAAACATATCAGGTAATGTGTATTTGTGTAATGAGGAAATGTGAACTTTGCAACAAGAGGAGCGAACGTGCTGGATTTCGTTTACACAAACATTTCCGATGCGTACCAGGTGGAGCCCCGCCCCCACCTCGGATACTCTGATCACATGTCTGCAATGTTGATCCCTGCATATAGACCGATCGTCAGACGCTCGAAACCCCTTCTGAAGCAGGTGAGAACCTGGCCAGCAGGAGCCATCTCTGCTCTTCAGGACTGTTTTGAGCAGACGACTTGGATCACGTTCAAGGAGGCCGCTACTGATGGTGGCACTGTTAACCTGGAAGAGTATACAGCATCAGTGACTGGCTACATCAGCAAGTGCATTGATGATGTTACTGTCTCCAAGACCATCACCACACGCCCCAACCAGAAGCCATGGATGACTGCTGAGGTGCGCATGCTACTGAGGACCCGTGACTCAGCCTTCAGAACAGGTGACAGAGATGCTCTCAGGAAAACAAGAGCCAAACTGTCACATGCGATCAGGGAAGCAAAGCGTGCATACGCACAGAGGATCCATGGACACTTTAAAGACACTGGTGACACACGGCGCATGTGGGAGGGCATTCAGGCCATTACTAACTACAGGAAAACATAAACTTCCTGTGACAGTGATGCCATCCTCCCAGATACACTGAATGACTTCTATACACGGTTTGAAGCGCAGAACAACGTTGCAGCAGAAAAGTCCATCCCTCTGCAAAATGACCAGGTGCTGTGTCTGACGGCGGCTGATGTGAGGCGTACTCTGCGTGGAGTCAACCCACGGAAAGCTGCTGGACCAGACAACATCCCGGGTCGTGTGCTCAGAGAATGTGCTGACCAGCTTGCAGATGTCCTGACAGACATCTTCAATATCTCTCTCAGCTACGCCGTGGTCCCAACATGCTTCAAGACCACCACCATCGTCCCCGTGCCTAAGAAACCCACGGTGTCATGTCTCAACGACTACCGTCCCATCGCACTCACATCCATCATCATGAAGTGCTTCGAGAGACTCTTCATGAGACACATCAAGACCCAGCTTCCCCCTGCAGTTCACGTACCGCTCTACAGATGATGCCATCTCTACCACACTTCATCTGGCACTCACACATCTGGATAAAAAGGGCACCTACGAAAGAATGCTGTTCATAGACTTCAGTTCAGCATTCAGCACCATTGTTCCTCAGCATCTGATTGGAAAGTTGAGCTTACTGGTCTTGAACACCTCCCTCTGCAACTGGATCCTGGATTTCTTGACTGGTAGACCTCAGTCAGTCCGGATTGGGAGCAGCACTTCCAACACCACCACAGTGAATACTGGTGCTCCCCAGGGCAGCGTACTCAGCCCTCTGCTGTTCACACTGCTGACTCATGACTGTGCAGCGATGCACAGATCCAACCATATCATCAAGTTCACTGATGACACGACCGTGGTGGGTCTCATCAACAAAGACAATGAGTCAGCATACAGAGAGGAGGTGCGAGAACTGGTGAGCTGGTGTAAGGTCAACAACCTGTATCTGAATGTTGACAGGACAAAAGAAATGGTTGTTGACTTCAGGAGAGCAAGGCGAGATCACTCCCCGCTTGCCATCAACGGCTCCTCAGTGGAGATCGTCAAGAACATCAAGTTCCTTGGTGTTCACATAGCGGAGAACCTCACCTGGACCCTGAACACCTGTTCCATCACCAAGAGAGCCCAGCAATGTCTTTACTTCCTTCGGAAGCTGAGGGAAGCCCATCTCCCATCACCCATCCTCACTACCTTCTACAGAGGTACTGTAGAGAGCATCCTGAGCACCTGCATCATTACCTGGTTTGGGAACTGCATCGCCTTTGACCGCAAGACCCTCCAGAGAATAGTGACAACAGCTGAGAAGATCATTGGGATCTCTCTTCCCTCCATCACGAACATCTACCTAACACGCTGCATCCGGAAAGCCACCAACATTGCGAAAGACCCCACACACCCCTCACATGAACTGTTCACCCTTTTGCCATCTGGAAGAAGGTACCGCAGCATCCAGTCCTGCACCTCCAGACTGTGCAACAGCTTCTTCCCAGAAGCCATTAGACTCCTGAACTCTGGCTAACTCCAATTCCAATTCAGAATGGGCACTTTTATACATGCTTATACACAGTCACACACACACACACACACACACACACACACACACACACACACACACACACACACACACACATACATACACACATACGTACATACATACATATCTATACACACACTCACACATTGTTTTGCATCGGACTAGTGCTGAAGTCAAACGTCACACAAATAAACTATGCACTCCTGTTGCAGTCTTGCACATTATCCTACTTGCTGCTAGAGTACTGTACTAAACCGGCACTGTGCTCTGAACTGTTCTGGCTGCTACCGGTGACTGCTATGTTCAGGGTAGCATGTCACTGACTCCTATGCACAACTCACTTTACATATGCCCAGTACTGTGTACTGCACTAAATAATTGCACTGTCTACTCATTTTGTATTTGTCCTGTCCTGTATTTATTATTGTTTATTTAATGTTTATTTAATGACATTTTGCACTATATTGGACTTTTTGCACTTGTGTAGCATGTTGTCTATTGCACTGTTGTTTTTGTGTTGCACCATGGTCCTGGAGGAACATTGTCTCGTTTTTGTTAGGCAGCTTCTATTTCTCAGGGAAAATGGGCCAAAAAAAGAGATTTAACTGTCTCTGAAAGAGGGATGCAGCCCTATTAAAATTGCTAAGATATTGGGAATAATCACAGAACCATCAAACGTTTTGTTGCAAATAGTCAACAGGGTTGCAAGAATTGTGTTGAGAAAAAAAGATGAAAATTAACTGCTATAGATTTGAAAAGACTCAAACGTGAAGCAACCAGGAATCCGTTATCATCCAGTGCTGTCATATTTCAGAACTGCAACCTACGTGGAGTGCACAGAAGTACAAGGTGTTCAGTACTCAGAGACATGGCCAAAGGAAGGAAGGCCACTGAACTCCACCACCACTGCACAAGACACATAAGTTGAAAGGTAAAGACTGGGCCAAGAAATGTGTCAAGACATATTTTTCAAAGGTTTTATGTACTGATATGATGAGAGTGACTCTTGATGGACCAGATGGACGGGCCTGTGGCTGGATCAGTAACGGCACAGAGCTCCACTTCAACTCAGATGCCAGCAAGGTGGAGGTTCAGGTACTGCTATGGGCTGGTATTATTAAAGATGAGCCAGAATGGACCTTTTGGGTTTAAAGATGGACTCAAAATCAACCCCCAAACCTACTGACAGTTTTTACAAGACACTTTCTTCGAGCAGTGGTAAAGAAAAAAATCTGCATCTTTCAACAAGACCATGATGTTTACGCAGGACAAAGCACCATCACATGCATCGAAGTACTCCATTGCGTGGCTAGCCAGTAAAGGCCTTAAAGAATAATGACATGCCCCCTTCTCACCTGACCTGAACCCTATTGAGAACTTGTGGGCCTTCTTAAATGGGAGATTTACAGTGAAGGAAAACAGTCCAGCTCTCTGAACAGTGTCTGGGAGGCTGTGGTTGCTGTTGCACAAAAATGGGAAGGTGGGCTGGGATTTGTTTATCCTGTTCTTTTTTTGCACTGCCTTGTTTATTTGTATATATGCCTGTATCTCTGTTTAAGCAAACATAGGACTGGACATGTTTGTACTTTCAGATGCTATATAAATATGATGCAATGTTCCAATAACAGTAGCAAATTTACAAACAGAAAACCCAGATATTTGTGAAGTAACAAATGATTTTTCCCACATTTATTTTGTTTCAACATTCCCAATCTTCTTTGCTCTCATGCCACAAGCAGCAGACAGACACATCTCATGTGTGCTAAAATAAACACTTCTGATGCTAACGTAGATGGGGGAAGACATCATGAAGACTTCAAAAAATGGATTTCTTGCCCCACAGCACTGGATGCCTTCTGGCAGGTGAAAAGGTGACAGTGTGTAGATGTCCAATAGTGCAGAATTGCTAGGGTTTGACTCTTTGTATTCTAGCATTGTGTGCACTCGCAGAGACTGTATGACCTAGTGAGAATCCATAAATAGACTCTGAAAAAAAAACTAGGATTCTTTACACACCCACTTCTATGTTATTTATAACGGTGTAAATTAATTTTACGTTTCATGGGATATTGTGTTTTTCATTTTGAACTGATAGACCCATATACAAATATAAATCATCATGTGAAATCTAATCACTGTAGCATGTCAAACTTTACAGTGCAGGCTTTGTGAGCTTCAGAGTTAAAGTTTCCCTGTAACTGTTTAAATATTTACTTTAAGATTTCATTATATTTATCAGATCAGTGTAACAAAAGGTTTGTTCAGCACCATTAAAGTATAAAGTATAAATGAACATTTATCTCATCCCTTTATTGCAAAGATGAAGCTATAGTTCTAAGTCTAAGTTAAAGCATTAAGTGTTGAGCATACTTTAGGGTTTCTGGGTTAAACCATGCAATAGCAACCAGAGCAACGAGAACCTATAGACCTAGGTAATAAATTACTGGACATATAAACGTTTACACTTTTCAAAAAATTTATTTAACAATGCTGTATTAATGTAACATATACAACATGATCTTAATGAAAAGTGCACTAGTCATCCTCTGATAACACTCCATGCTAAAGTATCTCAAAAATGTATAATTTACAGTGACCAGAGTACAAAAAGCTAAGACCATGGTGCTTGGCCCCACCATTGCTACCCAGGTAGAGCTGATGCACAGTGACAGTTCAGCCGATCTCATAGACCACTGACTCCGTGGTGAGGTAGTCACATTAGAATGGAAAGTCTACTTTCACTTTAATTAATTTTTTCAATGGGAGGTTTTCTGCTATGAAGATGGCTTGTCGTTTGACGAGGTTCAGTATTTTATTTCTTGCTGCTGGAGCGCTTTGAGCCTCTGGCCCCTTATTTGCACCAGAGTGATGGCAATTTGACTGCTGTACTGTGATATTTGAGAATCCTGAAAGCCAGCTACAGAACATGCCTACAACAGAAAGAACGAAATTATAGTCAAAAACAGAGTCGTATACAGAATGATGAATTATGTGTAAATTCCACTAGCTAATCAATTCTACACTGTTTGATTACGCACACGCACACGCAGAAATTCACTGCTAGACTACACACAGCCGGGAAACAGAGAGAACACTTTAGTGTTTTGCTGTATTGATGTTCCGGCAGCAGCCTGCTTCATTAAAAGGCCTCTCTCAAACTCCCGAGGCAGTAGAAACACACTAACAAGCAAGCGACGCCCAGCAAAGCCCTCAGTATGCTTCACCGCTCCAGGTCTGCCCTGTTTTGTACGGCCCTGGCTAATCTGTTAACAGAGAGGGATGAGGCCAGTGTCCCAACAGGGCGGCAAACCATGTGATGTTATTGGCAATAGTTACACATTATACATGTATATATGTGTGTTAAACATGGTTCAAGTTTGTTCAAAATCAAAGGAATAAAATGACCAAGTCATTTATTCATCAGTATCACATATTTTCAGCAAACGGACAGCTTACCTTGCGTTATATATCAATGCATATGCTGTAACGCATTACTGACATAATGTGTTATAGACAAACACCTACGCCATACACACATGCATGTTCTTGTACTATTGCTGCTAGGACAACATGAGACTGCAATTCATTTTGCAAAGCAAAATGACACATTCACTGTGCATCTGAAACATTAGGTTGTCTGTTATGCTACTGTGTGCTGGTAATGACATTTTGTCAAGTCACTGTGACGCCGCAGGGAGGTGCAGTAGAGGGTGAGGCACCTTGAGCAGATGAGATGAAAGTGAGAAGAGAGAGAACTCCAAAAAGCACAGAGCAGTAACGTGATTGTGTGAGTCAGCTAACAGCCCAAACGTTTCTAGAAGGACAGTACTTCCAGCACTTTCTCCTCCTGCAGAAACTCTCGCCATCGTGCCGTAACAAAGCACAGATGTCCTTTTATGCAAAGTGCTCCGGGTCACAATGCCAAACAGCTGGGTTGTAATGCAGTGCTTCCCTGTTAGTGAGTGAGTGTGAGTCCTGCACTTCCTGTAGGAGTGGGACAGGATACGGGATGCCTTTGGTTCTGGAAGATAAATTTTAAAAAAAGATTTTGGTAAATCCTACATTCACTAGACTGGAACAAATCTCAGCCAAGAGTTCCAGTAGCTCTGGAGATTAAGAAAGTGAACGAAGGAGAAAGAGAGGAAATAAAAGAGCAGCGACCGACTCCACACTTGCCGGGTAACGACGCTGCCACCTGGTCCAGGGTCTCGCCTCAGCCACACCCCCGGTGGCCCCGCCGCCTGCCTTCACAACACCGCTCCATCCTGAACGTGCGGAACATCCACCTCAAGTCCCAGTGAGAGGTCGCTACCCAGGCCCACGTTTGTGTTCCAACACAAGGGTGAAAAGCTAAGTGTGCTCATTTTCCATGTAGGACACGGGACAAGGTCTGAGAAACAGAAGAGGTAACAGAAGAAAGTAATAAGCAAATGAACCATGAGTGAAATGGTTCACTTCTAGTTAACGTGTCCTGAAAGAACCTATATACTTCTGTATTTGTGCGCCTCATGAGCCGATTCAGTGGGCGAAGGGAGCTGGAAATAGTCTGTGCCTGGTCCCTGATCACTCCAGCTCTGTCCAAGATCATTACCATGCAAATCAAGCCAGGAGTGACACGCTAATCGCATTGTCAGTGAATTCCAACGCGCCCACCACCATCGCGCTGAAACTAAAGGGCAACAGTGCGCTGGGAGACAGACGACACCTCCTCCGCTAAAGGCCAGCGGTGCCGTCATCCATGAAATCAAGCGAACGAGCTTGTCAGGTGCGACAGCAAATACCCCAGCATTACTCCAGCACGCCCAGGGTTCGACGCAGCCAGGGTATGCGGATGGGAGTGGCAGCGGGTGGCTGGGTCTCCCCTGACCCCGGAGTCGTGACTGACCACCTAGCTCTCTCCGACACGGTGAATGTGCTTGAGAAGGCTGTTCACATGAAGCGTCATGTTGCCTTAAAATAAGTGACATGTTCTGAGAAAAATTAAGCGTGCTGAAAAAAATGAGCAAATATCCAGCACAACAACCTTGAAGGGAGACCCATGCATGTGTGACAGTGTGCAAATGAGAGGAAGAGAGAGAAAGCAAGAGGGAGAGAAGGAAGATTTAATCCATATTAGAGTTCAATGAGCTAAGGACAGGTGGGTGTATGAGTCAGAGAGAGAAATGTCAACCCAGAGCAAGAGCATCTTCAGACTTTGGAATTAAAAGATCAGGACTTAAAGGTTTACGTTTACTCTGCTGCAGTTCTGGTACATCGCTACAAAACACTAAATTATTGCATTTCCATTATCATACTGAATGCAGCTCATTTAATCAGCTTGTAGGGAATCAAGGTAAACTTTATTTTTATGTCAATGTTTCAAGCAACAACAAAAAAAGAACATAAGACATATAAGTAAGTCTAGAAAATGGCTAAACATTATCAAAAGATCTCATACAATGAGAGTTTTACTTTAACTCAGTCTAATAGAATTAATACAACAAACAACACATATTCACACTAGTGCACCAGCGTGCTTTTTTGAGGAGATTCATCAGGCCACTTAAAATGTGTTTTGTACAGTTAGAGATCAGATTGTCAGGAAAACAGATTTATGGATTTAATAAAATCACAGTCTATGATCTGTACTTTGAGTACTACCAATTTTCATTCTCCAAAGAGATGTTTTCCCTTTTGAAAACAGTTTACATTTACTGAAAACATCTTTACATTTACTGAAATGGCTTCTAATGGTTAGCATGTGTCCTCTAAAACGTAGGAGACTGCACCGTGGTACAGCTGAATGTGGAGGCAAGAATATCGCAAATGTGATCACATGCACGATCGTTCTGCAGTTTCAGCAGAGCAGACCCATCAACACCAAACATTTCAGAAAATGTAATGTGTGGTATACCTGGCAATGAATAGGCAGAAATAAAAAGAGAAACACTAATGTCTTCTAAAAAAACCACATACAATTCAGAACAACTCTCAGATCATTTGTTGGTTGACATGGCAACGAGCCATCGTCAGCTGTAAAGACCGTAAGGCTGCCTCATCCTGAGAGCAGTATGAGGGAACAGAATGTGACTACACACCGAGTCCCTTTCCACTGTGGGGAGCTGTCAGTTAGACCACAGTTAGATGTGATGGGGGCATAAAAGATCAACAACTACAAGCTGACCTTAGATGACGAGGTCGGCAGCACCTGCACAGACTATTGACAAAGGTTTACAAACTCAAAAATTATTACATTTTAAAGGTTCAACTTGGATATATATTTCAGAACTACCGGTAACCACGGGGCCTAAATATAAAACTTTTCTTTAACTTGAGTTCCACAGTATACAGGGAACACTTTATCAGATCACCAGTTTCCTCCTGCCCAAAATTTTCCCTGATTCTTCCCTCGTCTCACACAGGTGCCCGGCGTACCACAAGCGTCAGGCTCGTCAGATGACTGATGGTGTGTGAGAGAAATGAGCTTTGACCTGCAGACGTGTGTCCTGCTCTAACAACCATGAGATGACAACCACTGCATCGTTTACCCCCCAAACCACTAGGAGGCTAACATGCACCGCCAGGCAGATCCGGAGAGGAACGCGTCCCTGGGGTTTTCGTTTTCAGTCGTCAACGAAGCATTTTGGTACCTTAGAGATGGTTGCAGCCAGCAGGGTTTCTGGATCAAAGATTTGTTGTCATGCTGACAAACAAAATCACCTCCTCAGGACACAAACGTAATAATTACCCCATGTTGTCATTAGAATGATCATTAAAAATAAGGCGGAGAAGCTCTTTTCTCTGTTCATACATGAGGTCAATGTTCAAAGCTTGATCTGTACTTCGAGTACTTCGAACCTCAAGTACGGCTCGGCTTGAGATACGTTGCTTCAGGTCTCATGGATGACAAGCATTGAGACCATTTTCTGTCCTGGCTCCAAGATGGTGGAATGAACTCCCACTTGCTGTCCAGACAGCAGAGTCCCTTGCAGTCTTCAAACACAGACTGAAGACCCATCTAGTTGCAGAATATTTAAAGGACAACTGACACTGCTCCCATATTAACTGATTAAATTAATACCTATTGTAGGGTATTGTTTATGGTGTTTAACAAACTCTAGAACTTATTGTTTATAGCACTTATCAATGTTTAAGGTAGACCTTATGTCTTTTGCACGTCTGGGTATCAGAATTCATCCCTACAGTATTCTATTTCTACAGTGTTCCAGTTCATTGGTATGTTTGATTCTAACCTACTGTACTGTACTAGGATGTATTCTGTGAGGAAACGACAAAGCATATTTGTAAATCGCTCTGGATATGAGCGTCTGCTAAATGCCGTAAATGTAAATGTTCAACTAGAACGATCCGTATGTTAAATCTGGAACCCACACGGTGTCTTACTGGAGGGTGGGTGAGTTCTTAAATTATGCATTTTTTTCCCCAGAAAATTTTGCACAATCATTCTTTTTTCTTGGTACCGAATACTACAAATCTGACTTTCGTATACA
>NC_137508.1:1227500-1312500 GCF_041902795.1 Electrophorus electricus
GGGTTATTGAGCTGAACATGTTTAATTCAGAATTGATTCACGACTAGTCTGGGCATGAAGATTACAGGCTCCCCAAAACATTCAGTGCGAGGCCACTAATTGCTAATGTGCGTAAAAATCACCTACGTGTTGCTTCACTCACTACGTAGTTCCAGACTGTCTCTGGAAGCAATATCAGTACGAGAACAACGTGCGGCCGAAGTGTGGGCCGGGCTGGTGCAGGGCACGTTGCTGCAGGGCTGCGGGAGCAGTGGAGACGTGTTCTCTGGAGTGATGAATCACACCTCACTATCTGCTAGTCTCATGGACTGATTCGGGTTTGGTGGATACCAGGAGGGTCTGTGTAACTTCGGTCATTCGATTTTCGGTTTCCGAACCAATATTGAAAAACAAGACTGTTCTGGCGGTTTGACGGTTTCACCAGCTAATCAAAGGCAAATAACCAACACACCTAATTGTGCCGAGTACCTTTAGTTAATTGGTTTTCTGTTTCTAACCCTAAAACAGAAAAAACGTTTCCTTATTTTCCATTCATGCACTGAACTGGAAACAAAATAAAAAAAAAAAAACAGCCCCTTTTTTGGCTTTTTTCTTATGCAGAAAAGAGCAGAAACAAGAATTTGCCTGAATTTTTCGTTACTGCCCTCTGTCTACAAAACCGACATATTAATTTTGATTGGTAAATGTGGGTGGGCCTAAAGTGCTGGATGCGTGCCATTGGCCGGCCTGCGAAAAAAGTGACCTCACAAAGTGCTCTGACTAAAATAAGAGTCCTTGTGCCATCTGCAAGTCTGAAGGCATGTTAGCACTGCATAACCCCACCAGAAGAAATCGCGCATATTATGGAATTGCAAGAAATTTAGGTCCTTGCAAATGAAATGCTATGGTGTTGATATGCAATCACTATGAGTATATCCACTAACTTAAAAAAACAAATTTTTATTTATATTTATATATATATATATATATATATATATATATATATATATATATATATATACACACACACACACACACACACACACACACACACAGGTTATACAATTAAAAACATTTGACATCTTCAGCAGTTTGCACATGACTTCGTAATCACCTGCATCTTTCTTATAGGTTAGATGGTGCCCAATTTGACATATTTAAGTAGCCCATTTAAAAGCAGAAAGGAAACTTTTAGATGGCGCGTGGATACGCAGATGTCCGACAGGAGATCAAGATGAAGGTAGAGGTGGTGCCCTTTGGGGAGTGCTGACTCATGGAACGCGCCGTTATGCCAATCAATTGCAACACGGCCAGCTTCCAAAGAGAGACATCTCCCCGTGTTTGAGGACCGTTCACTGTAGCGCCACCAGAGCTGAAGAAAAATCACTTGATCAAACTCCTTATTTATAATAAAATCGCCCAACTGTTTCTGCCTGGCATGACGGACTGCGAGGCCGACAGCTGCTGTGTAGTTAAGTGTCTCTGATTAGTCCAATTTAGAGTGGAACTCATAAAATAAAAGGTGCCATAAAGAGTTAATGGACTGATGCCATAGAATGGCGTCACCAAGCCTGCGACCTGGAACAGGACTGTTGAACATTATTACCATAAAACAAAATATCTTTGGTTCACTAAAGAATTTAGTTATTCAAACAGTTTTCTTTTTACTTTTTAAATAGGTTAGTTTTAATATGTAAAACTGCACCATCTATCCTATAAGAAAGATGCAGGCGATTACGATTCAGGTTTATCTGGCACGTGTGCAGCATGCAGTGCGATCGTCTCCCTCCTGAACAGGAGCGATGTCAGTCAGGAGGTTTACGGTACTTCATTAACTCAGGGATCTTAAACTTGACTGAGTTTACCACTGGTAGTTATGGCTGTGTTTGTCCCTCAGACATACATGTGCAAATTGCTGAAGATGTCAAACGTTCTGTAATTTTATAATAACTGTATGACCTGACCAGGAGTGGGAGAATACCACAGATATGCTGGGTTTTTTTTGTTTGTTAGTGGATATAGTCATAGTGATGATTGCATATGAACACACTAGCATTTAATACACAAGGACTTAAATGTCTTATAATTTTCATATTATGCACGATTTCTTCTGGTGTTGCTAAGCAACGCCAACATGCCTTCGGACACACAGACAGCGCAAAGTGAAGGACTTATTTTAGTTGAAAATTTGGGTGAAATGCTTGTTTTTGCTTTCTTGTGCAAAAAAGTACATGAACAAAAGATAAATGGTCATTTTTCTAATTTAGGATTAAAATTGGAAAACCAATTAATGAATGTTATGTGGACCTTACACCAAGCATTTTGGTGTGATGGATATTTGATTTTATGATTAAATGGTGAAACTGTCAAACCAACAGAAGCAAAAACAAAAACAGACCCGTCTTCCCGTTTTATAATATTTCTTCTGAAAACGAAAATCAAATGACCAAAGTAACACGACCCAGGAAAACGCAGCTTCACAGAATGAGCAATGCCAACAGTAGCGTTTGGTACAGGAGGCACACAATACAGCAAAGAGATTTTAGACAATTATAGGCATCTGCTTGTGTGGCCAGTGTGGTGAAGATCCTTTCCTGTTTCAGCATGACTGTGATTGTGCCCCTGTGTTTTGAAGTCCAAACTGAGGGCCATAAAAACAGCGTTTAACAACAATGGTGTGGCGTTACTCCAGTGGTCAGTACACTTGACCTCGACCTTGCTGGACACCTCGGAGATAAATCGGAACACTGATTGTGAGCAAGGCATCTTATTCAACATTAGTGCCTGACCTCACAAACGCGCTTTTGACTGAATGAGCAGAAATCCTTAGACACACCGCTAAGTCTTGTGGACAGCCTTCCCAGATGCTTAAAAAGAGGGCCTAAATGCATGCATGCGCGCGTGTATGTGTGTGTGTACATTACATGCATATATACTAAGCATAAGTACACAATGCATTCATATATACAATTGCATAATGGATTGTTTGATATCTGAATAAATGAAACTCATTGTAATGGTGTTATTAGTATGAGCGCATTCACGGCCTTCTGTGCAATATTGAAACATCAGCGCAAATGACTCCTATAATTTCCATCCTTGCTGCTAGTCAATAAACTTGTCAGATAAACTGACAAGAAGCACTTTATCCTCCCCTCTGCCTTAGATGGCACGTGGATACGAGGATGTCTGTCAGGAGATCAAGATGAAGGTAGAGGAGGTGCCCTTTGGGGAGTGCTGACTCATGGAACGCGCCGTTATGCCAATCAATTGCAACACGGCCAGCTTCCAAAGAGAAACATCTCCCCGTGTTTGAGGACCGTTCACTGTACCGTCACCAGAGCTGAAGAAAAATCACTTGTGCGATTCATTATAAATAAGGAGTTTGATCTCCAACTGTTTCTTCCTGGCATGACGGACTTCGAGGCTGACAACTGCTGTGTAGTTAAGTGTGAACGCAGCCACGTGGGACGAGGCTTGGCAGTTTCTAAATGAATAAAACAACACACGCATCCATGACGGTATGCTTCCACCAGCGTGAGCAAAGGATTGGCCTACGTGGACATCTCAACACAACAGCAGTGATTTAGAGTCATTAATTCGGCTGTAAAAGGCATAAACTGAATCGAGATCAACAGTGTTACTGTGCTAACCACAACCTTACGGCTGTGACGCAACACACACGTGAACAAGAGTGACCGGGTGCACGGTGAACTGGGACACCAAAATCTCTCCCGTGTGACTGCCGTTCAGTCAGCTCTTGGAGAGGTGCACTGGCACACTTCACACCATCAGGCTGCATTCAGGTGCAGAATGGAGGAAGATTAGTCCAATCACTTCAGCACACACACACACACACACGAGATGAGCAGACAAGCGCGCGCGTGTGTGTGTGTGTGTGTGTGTGTGTGTGTGTGTGTGTGTGTGTGTGTGTGTGTGTGTGTAGCAGAGCTTGTCTTGGGGCAGTCACTTGGAAAGAGCAAACAGTGGTGTGGCAAAGCTGGTATTGATAAGCGCTGGCTGTCCCTGGAACAGTCAGTGTGTAACCCCCCCCCCAAGCTGAAACATCGGGTCTCGTAGAGGTGTACCATAACCAGATAGAATGATTCCCAGAAACAAATTCTCATGGAAAAATGTAAATGGAAAACTCCACTAAATGCTTTGTGTGGGTTTTGACATATGAGGGCAAAAAGATACAAACACCTGTGGAAGTGAGAAAATCCTCAAAGAAACCACTGAACGCAGAGACACTTGTAGGATAATGCCGTGTGGCATTGGAGAGGTGACAACTTATAGAACAGGGCGTCACTGGTCATGGATTTATCATGGAACTCCAAGCAGGAAAAATATAACTGATCAAAATGAAAAATACAGAGGAAGATAACTGAATTGAGGCCAACGTGCACGGCCGAGTGAGAGTTTGGGTAGGGTTTAGACAGTGGGCGAGTAATGGGATTGATGGAGGCTGGGTGAAGGAGAGTTGAGTTGGCACAAACCATTTGCACATGTTTATGAGGGAGGTGTGAGACCCCCGTATAAACGTTAACAAGCCCGAGCGTTGCTTCCACTTAAGGACGACTGCTCTGACTGCCTTGCGAACTAAGGCTTCAGCAATCTATTAAATGAGACCAACCAGCATGGGAAAACGCTCACCATAGCCCTGGACGCGCTATAGGCTGACACTAGCATGCAGTCGCACCAGTGGTTGCTCCAACCTGAATATGACCTCTTTACCTGTCTAACAGTGTTAGAAGAAATGCACTGTTGTAACTAATGGTCTATTTTCACTATGCTGACCCGGTAGTTCTCGGACGTCGTCATTAACGAAGACACCTGGTATAAGGTTTCAATGGCAATTACTGAATGGTGCCCTGCAAGGTGGCATGTCCAGAAATTAACTGAGAATAATATTCCAATCTGCCATGAGCCCTTAACACTTAACATTCCAAATATTCAAATATTTCAAATATTTTTAAGCCATCAGCAGAAGCAGCTCTGAGCAGGAGTGATCTCCTCCCTGTGTGAGGTCACGACAGAAATGAACGCTACACAAGTGAGAAAGACTCCAGGGCTCAAACAAAAGCCCAAGATGCAATATGCCAAAGGCCCAGTGTTCCTGAATCCAGCCACTCACAGCCGGGCTGCTCACAAAGGCTGGAGAAACGGCATCAGCAAGTGCCAGGCTTATTTTCACAATAACTGAAAATCAATGCATGTTGCATTTGATACACACTTTCTGATACAAAGAGTTAAGTGGAGAGGTGGAGAGGCTAGTTTAACATTTAGGGTTAAACTCAGTGGAGAGTCCAGGTTGGTTTACCACTGGCTAATGACACTTTATTGCAAACTTCTCTTGGGGACCGTTTTCCTGACAAGGATTAAACTGTCAAGGATTAAATGACGTTCTTAATATAGCTTGATAACGGTCTTATTAAACTTCATATTAAGGTTTACAATACAGTTTAAAAACAAACAAACAAAAAAAACAACAACCCCCCCCCAAAAAAAACCCCTCAATAAACATTTCAATACAGAGCTGGGGCCAAAAGTGTGCATGGACCTCAAAGCTGTTAGACCAAACTAAGCAGGTTGATCCAACAGGTTTTTTACACGACTTTGGGCACTCTAGGTCCAGGACCAGAACTGGGCGCTTTAGGGCCAGAACTTTGGAGTGGAAGTTTCCTTGCTCACCAGGTCTGTGTTCGGAAGGTCTGGGTAGTCGTGGTAGTCAGAGGAGTAGTAGGCCAGGGGTCTCCCGATGCCAATGCCGTCGCTAAGGGGTTTGGCCGTCTGTGCATGCTGTCTGAACGTCGCACTCTTGGGGGTCCAGCAGAAGAGGCTGATGGATTCCCGAACACAGCGCTCAATATCTATCTCTACAGGAAGACAGAGTAGAAAGGCTAGAGACGTTAGGGAAAACCATGGCCTGGATTCACACATTTAACAAAAGATCGAAGTAATAACATTTCCAAGTGCTTCTTTCCAGAGGGTCTTTGGGAAGAAAGATTAACTCCAAGTCACTTTTCAACCATTCTGTCTCATTTGAAGATCCACACTGTTCAATTTTAGTCAACATCAAAATGTTCATAGATAATCACATCACACAGATCACTAAAAACATCCATCCAATTCAGTGTTTTTTTCTGTAATATACCTAGCTTTCCACTGCGGTGTGAATCACTGCTCATAAAGCAATACTCGGAGTGCAGTAAGTGAAGTCATAGTTCTGCCCCGCCAACCTCACCTAGCCAGGAGGAAAGACACCGCGACCTCATGTTAAAATCAGCTAAGAGTCTTCAACCAAAACGGACAAAGCCAATGTTACTGTTCCATCTCACTGTGAGCGGTTCATTAATTTCTTCCCCAAGTCTGGGAGTACGTGAAACAAGCAACTACAGGCTGGACGGTTGTTCAGTTTATAGCAAACGCAAACTTCTCTGTTCATCGGGGGAGATAGTTCAGAGGAACTCAGCTGGCAGGTCATGGTGGATTTCACTCAAGCTCTGCAATTACTCGCCTCAGTGAGGGGGGCCGGGGGGCTGTGTCAGGGAGCGACAGGGAGTGAAACGTGAGGAGGTCTGCAGACAACCAGAGACGGGGTGGAATATCACCGAGACAGACGAACGCGTCGAGGAGGGAATTAGGGCAGCTGCTGCTGGAGATGTTCCCAGCAGTGTTGCCTCACGAGTGTTGCGTGTAATCACAGTCCTCCATCAGTCATGGCTGTGCCTCCAACACATGCCATCATCCAGCGAGTCTGCAGATCTAGTCCCACATTCCTCCATCAACAGTTCATAAAAACAACCCCACGAGTCAGATAGATGGGATTAGGTTGAGGCATTATTCACAGACTGGCACCACTGAGCTACAAATGGAAAAAAAACAGAAAAAAAAAACAAAAAAGGAAAACAAACAAGGAACGCGTAGTGCAGAATTCTCTGGCAGGTTACCGAGTTCTCCTCCCATCGTTAGCGATGGCTGGAGAAGACCAGCCAAGAGCCTGTGGTTGAAAAAGCACCACACTATTACAACAGAATGCTCAGAGCAATCAAACACACGGAGTAAAAAAAAGTTTCTCGTCCCATCAAAGCTGATCAACATTTAAGCCAACAGATCATAAGTAATGGGCGTTTGCCATTAGCGTCACAGCTGCACAGGAAGCATCCTGGAAGTGTACTACAGAGCGTGACCCTGATGAGGTCGCACCCCTGCTCCCGAACGGCCATCAAATCGCCAGCAAACGGAATGGAGCTAAATTCCGAGGAGGCAAAAGGGAATTCAAGACCCAAACGACAGGGAGAGACGCGGAAGGGCAGACGGAAGTTAGAGAGTCATTCTGAGAACTGCTCATTAAACACAAATCTACAGACTGAAGGGAAAATGAAAGAAAAAAAATGAACTAATTTAAAAGAATAGTGACAGAAGAGCTCCAACACATAATAGGAAAATCTACTGAATTGCACATTTTTTTGGTGACTATATTATCCAGTTCTTTCAAGCCCAACAGTGCTAATAAAGCATGATGGGAAACCCAAATGACCAACACTTCAGACACCTAATTTCCACAATCTGTTTCAACATCTCAGACTACAGTCTAATAAAGGCACTTTCATTCGGAGGAGGGCAGGACTCTCAGGGGGTGGGGGGTGAGTTGGACCCTTGGGAGGAGGGCGGGGGGGGGTTGGTTACAGAGGGGCTGTTTTTCGTTTTCCCCCCTTTAAGTATACAGTTCATTTCAGCAATCAATTACCCGAGTAGCAGAATCATCAGATAATTATCGAGGCGAGGAAAAGTGCTTAACTGTGCACTCCTGTGCCTGGAGCTGAACCCCTAAATCAAACCCCCCCCCCCCCAAGGCGACGGAATGGCTCGGTATGTGTGGTCCCTCCCTGGGCGTCTCTGTGGCTGGTGTGTGTTTCACTCACAGGGGACTGGGATTTTCATACACAGGTGCCCCACTGATACCCTACTGATACCCTGAGAGCTCTGAACCCTGGAAGTGCCTGTACCAGCCTGTCAGTGGAGATCAATGCCAGCAGGGCCACGCGAAAGTTCACACAACAGAAATACACGAAGAGGTGAGTGGCTGTGTCGTTACAGACTGCTGTGACTTCATATTTGCCTGTAATTCACTGTGATCGCTTACAAGCCAAACTGTGTGTTTTTTAGTCAAAGCGAAGGAGCACAGCGGCAGCGGAGAGGGAGTATACTGGAGAAATCCCAGGATGCGCACGCACGTGAGACCAGCCTCCTGCGCTCCATGTCTGCTTTTGGAGGGATCGCACGTGAAGAGCATGCATGAGGGAGCAAAACGTGGGACTGACAGAGACCGTGTCTGATGAAGTCGGTCCTAATTATAATTTTACATTTTTTAAAATTTGTTTATTTTAATCAGCCAAGTCATTAGAACATTCTTATTCACATGGAGGGACCACACACACAAACTTGAATAAACTAACTAACAAGTGTATATAACATGTGCATTCTTTATGTGAGAGGCTATAAAGCTCTCCGAGGCTGCGTGCCCTCTCCACACTGTCTGAGGTTCAAGGATGGATCTGTCCCAATACTCCAAGCTGCTCCTTCATGCAGACCAGGTATTAGCACAGTTATGAGTCCTCCCATGACATCATCTGCTCCTGTACCTCTAACCACCATCTGCCCCTCAATTCACCATGCAAATCAGAAATAATAAAATAATACTATTTTAATGATTGCAATGCCATGTGTGTCTTAAACGGTACTTGATTACATTAACAAACAAACAAAGTGAATCAGCCCAAGACATCAATGCAAGTACAAACACGACCTATCTGGACGTTTGACTCCTCGGATAGCCTCATCCGTCCATGGACCTCAGAAGGTCTGGAGAGGGCACGCGGCCTTGGAGATCTTTATAGCCTCTGTTACACACACGTGACGTTAAGTGGGCGCTCAGTCATCTAGACAGGCTTGTAGTCACTTTAAAGCTGTTCCAGGATCAGCTGTGATATTCTGCACACAGTATACGACGGTGTGGAACCGATTCAGGGTAAGACTTACTTATCCTAAAACTCCCTGAGCAACAGAGGGCTGATGAAATCAAGCAACCAAACTCATCATTAGATCACTGAGCAATAAAGCTCACAAGCTAAAAACGGCTTCGGCTCACTGCGCGCGCGTGTGTGTTGTGTGTGAGAGAGAGACAGAGAGAACATGTGGGAGTGCACAACATATTTTACCTTTATAAGGAGTTCTCTCCCTTTTAGTCTCGCTGAACTCGCCAGTAAAAACAACAAATGCTCGATCCACGGCCACAAACTACAACACGGGGCCTGTGTTTGAACACACGCCACCATCTGCTCACAGGTTCCGAAGCTTTAACACGGCCCGCGCCCACTGTGAGAAGAGTTAAAGAAAAGGGATTGAAACACCAGAGCGCTCGAACCCTCCCCAAACGGCAGATAAACCGTTGTACGTTACGGACGCCCCTGGGAGAGCGAGACGTACAGACAGGAGCGGGCTGGACTGGGGGTCTCACAGCGCACCAGGGGGCTGCTGGAGAATTCTGCTGTGCGTGGCATCAGAGAAGCCAGCAGTAAACCCTGTCCTGTCCCTCCGTGCCAAATCGCAGCCTCCTGGAACTTTACTTCACAACTGCTGTAATCAAGGAGGGCAGTGAGAAGACAAGCCGTGGAGGGCGGCGCTAGCTCCACAGAGCACTAGGCACCAAACCTGTGCATAAAGCGTCCCAGAGACACACCCTCCAGCTCCAACAGATGCACGTTAGCATTCAGCACTGAGATAGTCCAGTGAGAGGAGACAAAGTGAGAAAGCTTTGCCCTCCCCCACACAGCTGTGCTCCGTGTTGCTGTAGATACCAACACTGGGGATTTCAAAAATGCAAGAGAGACTTAAACGGAAAAGTGTTGGGGCATTCCTCTCGCCCAGCGACAGACACCTGAGAGGAGCAATAAGAGTGAGAATGATGGACAACAAGCTGCAATTTCAGCTGCTGAATGGAGGACACTGATCTATCTATTGGTCAATAAATCACCCAGAACAGAAGCATTAAGATTCGTCAATTGTCTGCTCTGGTCACCGCCTGTCCCCGCGTCTCACACACCCACATACAGCTTTTAGCTTATGCAATATTGCTAATAAACTTCAGTGTTTCCTGTAGACTGAAGTGGAGTGTTCGTTCCAAGCCCCCCACCCCGCGGTCACCCCACCAAAGCTGCATTTTCCATCAAATCCCATCACATTAGATTCAGTCATCATCATACATCTCATCTGCTGTCTGTGGGTCTAACTGCCTGCTAACGCTCTGTGCTGCAACTCCCAGCTCTGGAGGGCTCACACCCACCCACACACACACACACACACACCCTACAACAAACCACAGCTGTCAATGACCCTAAAACCCCCCGCTCTCCCTTAAGACAACTTCTCAGAGTGGCTAGCTGGGAGATATTGCTTGTGGCATCTTTTTACACAACAAAAGACACACTGAGCATGAGGAGCGAACCAGCCCTTCACACACACAGGGCGGCCCTGGGGGACTGTCCAATGAGGAGCCCAGCGTCCGCTCATGTTTTAATCACGTAAACAACCTGGACTATACGCTGCGTCTCCAGCACCAGTGCTGTGAGAAGGATCAGCCGGTCAATCACGCTGAACAACACACGAAGAACCGCTTGGTCTCCAACATCTGCACGCGCGCGCGCACACAGAGAGAGAGAGAGACTTTTTGCCAAGGCTAAACGCATTAGTGAGAATGATGAGAAGATGCGATGTTTTAAAGTTTGAGTGCAGCCGACTTTGATTTAACCCTACTGCACAGCCGAGCCGATCACCCCTGAGCTGTAACATTCGAGAACAACTCCATCTGTGTGTAAAACCATCTCGAACCAAGCACCCAAAATAAGCAGCACTGCACAGCCAGGGTTGTCTGAACACTGTCTCTCAGCAGAGGTGCCACACACACACTAATTCTCACTGAATCAACCCCCCCCCCCACACACACACACACACCACCATCAAGTTTTACCACGGTTTCCATCACGCGTTACGTCCTCTCCTGAAATACAAATATAAAACGCTCCTCTCTCCACAGTAGCTGTCACGAACAAGCTGTAATGAACGTGCCCTATTGCGCAGCACTGCAGCGTGTGAACACAAAGTCGTTTGTTTGTGCCGTATTCACGCCCACGGCTGCTTCTCGGAGTTAGATTTAGTCATAAGCGTGCAAAAGAATAGTTTCGGTCTCGTGAAAATAGGCACAGGAAAGGTTACAGAGAATGTTTTCTGAGTCCGTGTCTACCTGGATTATGCCGAGAGCATGCAGCTGGTTTATGCTCAGCAAACCGCCAGATGCCACAGATCTGTTGAGCTGGATTAACGGTCAAATGGCACAAACTGCACGCACATATGTGCGGGGGAGAAGCTCCAAAGTTCATGCCAAACTTGTTCTCAGAAAAACTGTGTTCCTGCAAACAGTGCGTCAAGCATCAACACCAGCGTGTACTCGTACCCTTCTTCATCGTCAGTTTTGGCAAACGTGCCCTTAGCTGGAGGATACCGTAGCACAACGGCAGAGAGGTGCAGCTGTCACGTGAGAGCGTGTGGGAGTCTTTACCGGGCAGGTCGGAGAACAGCAGGATACACTCGTTGAAGCCGTTGGCCAGAAGCCTGTCGCGCAGCTGCTGCAAAATGGCCACGCCGATGCAGAAAGGGAATGATGAGTTTCCCAACAGCAGCGTGTCCCACAGGTGGAAGATCTTGTGCAGCGGGAACACATCTGCAGGAAAAAGGCCACATCTTAGCGTTCCGTTGGGTGAACTCGCACGTGAACGAGAGACAAACTGCGATACTACAATCCAATTATCACACTGTTGGCGGAAAAAACGTCTAGAAAAGTGGAATTGATTAAAAAGTGAAAAATCGCAGCTTGTGTGCGTGAGCGGTTGTTACCGTTCGCCTGTTTTAGCTAAATGTCGCGACTTTAAGCGTGTGGCTGCCTGGACGGCCGCATGCAACCTTAATCAGCTACTCGGGTGTGAAGCCAAGGGTCAGGTGTACTCTAGCAGAGCGCAGAGACGCGTCCCTGTACGCAGTCGGTGACCGCGAGGCTCACCAGCCTCCTCACGCGACGAAACGCGAACTGGGTGCCGCTGTGCATTTTTCACGGCCACGTCAAACAGAGTCTGATCACGGAACCAAAGCGAAAGAGATGAGCCGACATGTTTTCCCCCCACTGAATGAGTCATTTGAAATCCACGCGAGGGCCTAAAATAGATTTGGTGTAAATTGCTATTTAACAATTTTCAGCATAATGGAACCTACCCAGTGTCACAAGAAACAATGGACTATTATGAACCATTAGCGATGATTGCATTCCAAAACAATCTCAGGACATTTTATTACCGCAACATGCAGAAACAAGATGTGAACCTTGTTATCCATCTTTCATCAGAGATCTCAAATACGCACCTCACCAAATGCATGCGGGATGGTGCACCCTGGGGGCTACCGCGAGCAGTGTTACACAATAGCAACGCTTCACCTACCAAAACAAACTTTCAGGAGAGCGGAGACTACCACCCTACCATGTTATTCATAAGACTCTATAAATTAACTAACAAATTAAATTAATAATGGCCTGTTACTTTTACTCAGGTGTCATGAGGCACACGCAAATGAGTACGTTTACTTACGAGTGAACATGGTTAGGAACCACGGAATGGCATACAGCTGTGGAAAGAAAAGAAGAGTTTGATTATATGTAGAAGCACTTTTATCGGCTTTTTTAAACAACCTTAAAAGCTGTGAAAATTAAAACATGCGGGGTCGTGTAACTACTATCAGAAAGATGGGCGCGTGGTCCGCTCGGAAAAAGGGGCTTTTAAGGGTTGTCAGAGTGGCGAAGGCACAACAACCCAATAATGGTGGACTACACAGTTAAGCATCTTCTGCCTGGTGTCGTCGTGTCCCCAAGGCGGGTGGTTAATTCTATGTTTTTCCAAGACAAATCTGCCTTCCCAGGCCTTAACCCTGCGTATCCGTCACCAGAAAGGAGCAAAGTGCCTTCTGAAGCTCTACTATGCGTAAATAAAAGACAATACAATAGCATGTTACAGCATAGGGGAGCTTCAGCTCCCCCCCCCAAACACCAGTGCTGCACTAGCTGTGTTCTGGCCTGGAAACCACCTCACTGTTTAACGGGTAGGTGAGAAAGCGGGGCCCTTCCTCTCAACTGGGCTGTAAGCGACCGAGAGGGTGTGGGAACTGGGAGACGCACAGAGCGGGCCAACAACCTGCCCTTGCTGATGAGATTGGCTGGATTGTGAACGCCAGCTTCACATTACGAGCTTAATGGTTGGCGCCAGGCGAGGGACAGCCATGCCGTCGTCTGCTGAAGGAACCTCAGAGCAGCAGAGAGGGAGGGAAAAAGGCAGGAGACTCTGCCGAAGAACTCCTGCAAGGCTTCTAGAAGACTCTCCAGAGTCTTAGCCCCCTACAGTACGCTTTCTGTGCCGGGGAGTTTATATTTTTGGGCTTAAAACAAATAAAAAACACACTTGCAGTTAACTTTGGCCACAACGACTTCAAGTGGAGGCCAATGTTACAGAGACTGCAAAAATACTGTTGATCTCACGGGGAATTCTGGGATTTACACAAAGTACAAAGGCCAGTTTGTGAAACATTACTGAACTACCAACATTAGTCAATATGTATTCAATCTCTTAAACCACGTAATGGGAGAAGACCTCAACACAGTCAATTATCATCCAGCCTGGATAAACAAAGCTTCAAAGCCTCAGACGTCATCTTCTGAAACTCACTGCAAATGACACCACTGTAGGACGAGAAACTGTACCAGAACTTCCCATGTGCCTTCGGGTGAGAGGACAAACTAACGGAAGCCCACACGAGAGGCCGCAATACCACCAACATGGCCGAGCCCGGCAGGACGTTGCTGCCAGCAGCACGGCTTGCTGTCATTAGTCCACTGTGCTGTGGACAATGGAAGCTTTTCAGAGCCTGAAAAGACCATCAGATCGACGTCCTGACCCAGTCAATGAGTCACTGTTAGTTTCCACTATTCTTCTTTTATTAGGTCTTTCACAAAGCTCCATGGGTTTGATCGAGTCTGGACAAGGCTGGAAGGTCACAGATGTTTGACTTTTTCTCTCCACTGCCGTGAGCTCTGGAGATGGGGAGGCGTCGTCGGGCCTCCCATCCCCTCAGGACGGACCGCGGAGGTGACGCATCCATCAATGAGGCACAGACCAAGCCGCCAAAGCCTCAGAGGCGCTAACCTTGGAAAAGCCCAGAGGAAATACGAAGGACAAAACGAAAGAGAGAGAGACACACACACACACAAAGGGAGAGGAAGAGAGTGCAATACAGAGAAGAAGAAAGACGCCAAGCTCACAGGGGAGAATGAGACGTGCCCAGTTCTCATTATAGCCGAAATGAATTACCAGCGTCTGAGTATGTGTGTGTGCGGGGAGGAGGAGGGGCATGTTTGCTGAGGTAAAACTTGGCAGTCGCTGAAATCTCAGGGTCAGCTGTGTGCGAGAGCTGCATTAATGACAGGGACCAGGGCATGACTGATGCTTGCTACGGCGTGCAATGCACAACTCATCAAATCACTGCTGCGTGAAGGCAAAGCGTTCCAGAGTAACAGCTCTCCGTGTGCTGCGACGCAACTGTCCACAAAAAGAAATAAGAATGATCTCGGCTACGCCGTCTCCCTCCTTCTGCCAACACGCCTCTCCAGCTTTCTGCAGGGTACTGAAACCTCCGAGCGTTGTCGTGCCATTTTGTCGTCTGCATGGATTAGCGTGGAAGGACTGCACTGACGCATCAGAGGAAGAAGAGGGCACTCACATCCGGTATGAAGCCGATCTCGTTGAGGTGGTTGCTTAGCTCCGGGTCGTGGAAGGCGATCATCTGAGAGAAGACAGTCAGGTACTCTGAAACGGGGAGAGAGCGTTTCCTTACCAACATTACACACTCAAACAGAACACGTACGTGGAAGGTGGGCAGAAACAGGGTTACACTTCACCAAAGGGCACAGTTCAGAAAGCTACAGGACACCTGCACAGGTGGCCCTCAGGTGCTCTGGGGCTTGAACTGGCAACCTTCTGATGACTAGTCGAGCACTTTAACTACAGAGCCAGCACTACCCCCACAGTTCACAATGTCAAGTTCACAAAACAACCGTGTCAACGACATCCAAGTTGACAACCGCAGCTATTACGACAGTTTATGTTTGTATGAATAAGTGGATATAAATGTTTATGCATGTTTAAGTCCGATGTCCTGAAGGGGCCGACGTTAGGGGTCATGTGGCTTCAGCAAAGAGGTACTGAAACAGGGGGACCAAAAACCTTTTCTGGACATTAGGTCAGACAGCTGGGTTCAGACGTACCTTGTATGACGTGCGAGTTGTCCTTCAAAAAGAAATCGTAGAGGTATTTAGGGATGAAGGCCGACATGCAGGCATACGCCAGAGCTGTGTTGGGCAGCGCGAATGTCAGTAACTGATACCCAAATCCATCCCAACATTCTCCTCCATTTAAAATGAGCAATCCAGTAAGCATTCACAACCATAGCTATAGATTTTAAACTGTATTCTTTCTTTTGAAAGAGATATGAGTACCTTCTTACCTTCATTGTTGAAATTGAGGTAAAGAAAAGGGGCACATAGTGAATCCAGTCCTAGAGTAAAGCAAGACACTAATCATCTTCAAATTTACTTAACAAAAACACCCATTATAAAGCATTGACGGATTCATTACCGAGAACATTCAGCAGTTTCACCATCATTGTGAAGCTTGAGAGCCACCTAGTGGTGCAACGACAAACTGCACCTGTAAGGACTGCACTGGTTGACTCACCCTGCCAATAGACCAGGTCTGGGTGGGACACCACCCAGGCCTTCAAAACCCTTCGAAACTTGACGTGTCCCTGGGGCGAGGACAACAGCTCGTCATACTGGTGACAGCGCGGAATGTCCACTTCAATCTAAAGAGCAGCACACATACAGGCAGGTCAGGAGAGACACAGAGGTCAACGCACACTCGTCACATAAGTGGAGGATGATGCCCACATCCTGTCCAACTTTATCAAACTCCACACATGGGCAGTGATGCCTTAAACCCTACAGGTTACATCAGGCATCTAGTGGTGTTTAGAAAGAAGGTGAGCTCACAGATCAAAGCACGTAATTAAAGAGGTCTGTGCACTATACTCCATAACTGCCACAGTAACCACCAGTCAATCCAGTGACTGCAGAAGACCGATACCAGCGAGGCCATACCTGGCGGTCCGTGGGGATGGCAGTGTCTTTATCGATGGCGTCATACTTTGCCTGAATGTCCCCCTATGAGTATACAATGAATTAATTTTCTTCGAATCTTTGCTTTAATTCTTCATTACCAGAATCAGATAAGCATGAACTCTAACATAATAAACAAACAAGAAAAACTAAATGAACAAATAAAGGATATGCAGAACACACAGCGAATAAAGCCACGCAATAGAAGAGCCAAGCATATGAGCAGAGATGACCGCAAAAGAAGAAACCGTGCTACATTTACAAACATTAAGAATAGGATTGAGATTAAAAGATTCATTAACCTCACATAACCATCCTCAAGATCTGCCATATCAACTCACATCCTACCCAGTTCACGGCTGCTTCAATTTGGCATGTAGTTGCTGGCGATCAACGTTGATCAATATTTGTTTAACAGTAATGTATGATGCTTTGCTAGCAAAACGTACATCACACTGTCTCCAGTTTCCTTGAAGAACCAACCAAGCATCGCAAAGCCTGTAAAGTCCACGCTGAGACTTACTGCCAAAGACACCATGGTTACAGAAAGAAAACGCAGCCACTAAACCCTGACTTGGTCGGACGTTAGTGAAGACAGAACCATGGCGGCTCGGTTCAGCTCGGAGGGTGTAGGCCAGCACAGTAACTATGTCCGTTTCTGGCGAGGACAGGCTGCCAGCCTGGGGATGCAGAGAGCCTGAGGAATCCAGCTCCAGCCATGATAAGCAAACAACCATTTACAAATCGAGTGTCCCCACTCTGCTGTTTGCTCCTGTTTTAAATTACTGCGATCTTTGAACAAACCTTGACAACACAGGCACTTAACTAAAGAAATACAGCTTCATTAGAAACCGGAAACATTTTAGTCAAATCAAGCACTCGTGCTGTGTTTTAGAGTGGAGCTCTGTACGCACCTCGACGCCCAGCAGGGTTGCCCAGGCCAGACCCCTGAGGAGAGGAGGGACATCCACCCTGGCTTCCTTCCACACCTGGTTCTTTTTGTAGGGGTACGCCTGCAGCACAGGACACAGCTCTGAGTCGGGGAGACGCGTCCGGCCTAGCCACAGAGGGTCTGCAGAACTCCACAAACCACTACACTAATCGTCATCACAGAGCGCCAACGGGCAGTTACGTTCGCGGGGGTTTGCGAGGCTAAACCATGTCTCAGTTAGCCAGCATGCGCACCTGGCACCCACCTTCAGCAGCCTGTCGAAGAGCACGATGCGTGTGAGCTGGTACTCTGTGTCTCTCTCACGGATGATGAGCGGCAGGTTGCTGGCAGCGGAGAGCTCAGTGCTGCTGTTGGACTGGGGCAGGCCACAGTGCCTGTGGGTGACACGGGACTCTAGTCTGCAGCCAAGACTCCATGCTCGCACCAGTTATCAGCGTTAGGAGGAGAAGTGCGTCTTACTCATCCTCCAGCAGCGGATAGTACGCCTCTCCGGTCACGTCCCTCAGCCTCTGAGACAGGAGCAAAATTATTTAACAAGGGCATACACAAACAACACACACACGCCCCCCTCCTCAGGTAGACCCACTCACATTTCGGAGCTGACATAAGGACAGTGTGACGGTCGTGTCATCCAGGAGGAAGCTTCGGTCCCTGCTTTGGCCAAAAGACTCTCCATCCTCAAAAATGAAACTAGAGGCAGAAAAGAAACAAAGCTGGAAACAGCTGGGAAGCTTCTATTCCACACACGCACACGCACACGCACACACACCTCCACCAAGGTTGTGAAAAGAAGGCTTTTCATCATACAAACACTAATTATCACAAATATATTTCATTTGGTAACCCTGAGATTCTCACTGCAGTCCTCGGAGGTCAGAAGTGAATTTACTTTGAATCACAGACTCAGTTATTTCAAGGAGTTATTACAGGAAATTGATTATGCCGGCTCAGTGGTGAGAAGGTTTCCAATTTTCAGGTGTCCACGCCGGCTGGCACTATAATTGAGTCATGTACCAGGCAGCCGCAGGCCGGTCTCTGCTTAGCAGCAGGGCTGGTGCTCAGCCGGGGCAGCTGCACCGTGACAACGCTGCACGGCTAGTGTGCGCGCGTGCAAGTGCACAACCTGCTTCGTGCTTTTCCAGGACAAAAATGTAGGAAATACAGAGAAATGTGGGGAAAAACAGAAATGAAGTGTGCTAACCCGCCAGTTCAGAGCCAGCACAACGGCCCTGATGAAGTGAAGTGCTTGTGCGCAAGATGTTTTGTTTTTAAAACTGAAAAGCGGAAAGGCAAAAAAAAAAAAATCTTTCTGAGGATGAGATTGGGCTTACAAAATCCTAACATAACTTTGTAATCCATATACTTATATAAATCTTTATATAAAGGACATGTGCGACTTGTGATGTGACTCACTTGCTGACAAGGCGTAAAAGTGTGTGTGTGTGTCTGCATACTTGGGCAACGTGCAGACTGGTGGTTTGGACTGGATGATGTCCTTGTTGGTCAGCTCTTTCTCCAGGTCTCCTCCTGCCAGGCACCAGAGGTGGTAAACCTCATCCACAGTCCTCTCAGAAAGGTAGTCCTGCCCGTCACCTACAAGGCAGAGGGCACACGCCCCAGCCACACAGCTCAGCTCCAGGTCAACTCCATACGTATTATTACGCGTGTTGGAAGAATAGCCATCTTTACATTACGTGTGTTGGACCATATAATATACTTTTATAAATATTTAAGCAGTGGATTCAGTGTAGGCACTATGATACAAGAATAAACTAGGCATGAATTATGTATATACGATGATTTGGTGCAAATAGTACAAATGGTGTAAAAAGCGAATAAAAAGTAGACAGACCACATTTTCTTGTTTGTTCGTTTTAAAGAGCGCCATAGTGCAGTGTCTGACCTTTGCAGAGTTCGTTGAGGTCCTCAGGCAGCTCCAGATGAGCACAGCGTGGCGAGGAGGAGAAGAGACTCACTGGGTTCTGATAGGCTGGGTAGAGACTAGCCACGCCCACAAACACAGGCTCCTCTAGTAGCTGTGCGGGGGTGGGCCTGAGACACAGAGTAACACCAACGCTTTATGCCCAACGTTATTAAAATGTTTTATGCCTTTTAAAAGGGTCACAACATGACATCGCTGTCTTTGATCATCATAATGTTCAATAATACGCAATAATATAATTAATTATTTAACTGCATAAATCTAGATCATTTGTCACAAATAAAATGAACTTTTACCAAAAGTATTTTCAGCCAAAAGAAAAATATACTCGGTCAGAAAATTCTGACTTGCCAAATCTCAAATATCAAACAGTCGTTACCTTGAAGGATCAAAGATGCAAACACAAGCCAAAGACACACTCAAGGTTTTGTCCTTCAGCCTGCAGAGGAGAAGTAATTCATTACAGCATGTTACCTTTTAGAAGGTGGAAACATCAGGCATCTCCTCAGTAAAGTCTGGACATTGTCTGGTAGCTCCTGAGAAGCACACAGGCATCATATTAGCAGAGCCACAAGCCCAAACATTTACCTGACACTTTTATCCAGAGCAACTTACAATCATGACTGAACACAACTTGAGTAATTGAGGGTTAGCGGTCTTGGCGGGACATGAACTGGCAACCTTCTGATTACTAGTCCACATAGCAAGTAAGTGGACATTTCTTTCCCTCCTAAATAACTAATCTGGGTACTGGAGTATTGGCGGGTCCGGCGGTACCATGGAGGACTCACCCTGATGACATCCAAGCAGCCGTGCTCCTCAGCGAGGACAGTGACTATATCGTCCATGCAGCCTACAGAGCAAACGGACACAATCACGCCGTTATCGTTACTACCGAAACCGGGACATAAGAGTTTATAGGGCACTGGCCAAACGAAAAGTACAACCACCACCATTTTACTTGGGTTTTTTGAGAAAGTAAAAAAAATAATAATAATTTTTTTTATTTTTATTTTATACATAAATATATTGAAAACAAAATGGACAGCAGTATGAATGTGGTCTCTGAACTTACCCAAAGTAATAATGAACTTTAATCTTTCACTTATTTCAATATTCTGCAAAAGTTGTCTTCCCTGTTGGTTGACAAAGAACATTTAGTACAATAGCATACAGGGCTTCAGCTACGTAAGAACTGAGAAGCCACATGGACAGTCAGAGAACACCCTTTTGGGTAGCTCATTTCCAGTCACAATGGCTATTAAGTATGCGATATTCATTTTTTAATCTCAGAAAGAATGTCAGAAAGCACTTATTATACAGAAACTGACCCCAAAGCCTCCGCAATGTAAAATCAGAACTCCTTCAGCATTTTGTGTCTACCTGTGTCGTTATGAAAACTTCCAATCTTTGAGAGAGACTTGCTTTCAGCGGATCAAAAAAACCTGAAGCCGTCATTTCCAGGCTTCTTATAAACAGCTCCAAGATCAGACTTAAGAGCTGGTTCTCCTGTTTCTCATGATCCACGTTATCCCAAATCCCTACAGTGAGGCTGAGGTCCCATGTTTCCGAAAACACAACCAGCTCCATGTAAGCAGGACTTGATCTGATCAGGAATGCGCTTGAGGTCTTTATTAAAGTTTGTGTTTATCAGCGATCATGATGGCCTTAATCAAAAAAATAAAGACTCCAGATGTTGTTACATGTCACATTCTGATTTTTCCCTTATGCAAGCAGGATATCTTGCATCTAATCGCCACAGGAACATTTTATTTAACAGTTTAAAATGAAAACGGGGTGGGGGGGGTGCTTGGGTTGCAGCAAGCCAGTTAATCTGTGTTTAGGTAGATGTGTGTCAAAATAAGAGTCTTTTTAAAAAGACAATGGTATCAGTGACACGTTTGGGTAGATGTATGTGTCAAAGTAAGTCTTTTTAAAAGTGTATAGTCTGAGTGACATGTTTGGGTAGATGTCTGTCACAGTAAGTCTTTTTAAAAGCGTATAGTGTGAGTGACGTTTGGGTAGATGTCTGTGTCAAAGTAAGAGTCTTTTTAAACACGTATAGTCTGAGTGACATGTTTGGGTAGATGTCTGTCACAGTAAGAGTTTTTTTTAAAAGAGTATCACATCAGTGACACCTGTTAGAAGGACACGGCTTTAACTAACTAGTATTAAAAGTAGATGGAAGAAAAAGTGCAGCAGGGTTAAAAAAAATGCACTGATAAGTTTGATAAACTCAGTGCTGGAGAGATTTGTGGAAATTTCCATTTCTTGGTTTTTGTTCTGACACTGACGAATGAATAGTTTACTCTAAATGACTGGAAATTAAATAAAAGGGTCTCTGTGCTTTGCATAGTACTGCACACACGCACGCACACACACACACACACACACACTATACATACACACAACAACAATCACTTTGTATTGTATTCATGCAGATACAAGTCCATTTTTTATGCTTTCCAAAAATGTTGAACAGAATCTTGTGAAGTGGCTGAAACAACACATGGTTTAATTCCCACCTCTCCTCAGGGTTCCATTTGCGAAAAACATTTTAGCATAAATAACAAATTTAAAAACATACTGAACCAGTACAACCAGAATTGGTGCCCACTACAGAACGTCAGCACGGAGGCAACACCCTGAGCACAACTGAACCTGGGTACGACCAAGGCTGGAACAATTTACCAGTGCAGCTCTCTAAACAAAAAACACTGCACTCAAACAGCCTTAGACGTCATTTTCTTAAATGGCCTTCAACTAAAACTGATCACCAAGCCTATTGAAAGTAAATACACTGAAGAAAAGACCACACTGGAGAATGTTTACAAAGAAAAGCAACGCATATTATCTCAAAAGCCATAACCCCAGCCCATAACCCCAGCCCATAACCCCAGCCCATAACCCCAAACCCAGCTCTCCTCAGGGGATAGACCACAGCTGGAAGCATTAAAAGCAAAATCTAGAAAAGAGCACATACAGCGCAGAGCTCGAACAGAAGCATGCCCACAGACCACACATCAGCCTTGGGCCCCGACGGCAGAGGGGCCTCCACAACAGAGCCTTCCGACAGGTAGAAGGAGCCTTGGGCAATCACCTCTGGGGCCAGGTAGGACGGGTACCTGTGGCACGAAGGTGAGAACAGAGAGACACAGCTGAAGGTCATGGACACAGGAGACAGGGGTCGGCAGACTGCACTTCCTGTGAGTGCTATCCACAGCTGGAGTGCTGATCCTGCCTACCGTCGGCTGAGTGTGACCCACTCTAGGTAAGAGTTGTGCTACATTGGGATGCAATTTGCAGGAAACATCTGTGCAATTAAAGAACAAAACCCATTATATAACCTGCAGATTACAGAATTTAAGGACTCTGTTTACTGGGGGGAGGTAGGTACAGTTGGGCATATATGAATGACCATACCGAGAATTTGAAATGGACAACGAACAGTGTCGCACTGACTCCAGCCAGCAGAGAGCCAGCAGAGCGAAACACTGCAGCCAGTTAATTACATTCTCAGGGCACATGGTACTGGTACTGAGCAGCAACCAAGTAAAACAGGTCACACCAGGTCAGATGTATCCACTCTCCACGTACTAACCCCCAAAAAAGCCAATCTACAGCCGGATATTAGCAGGAATGCCCTCGGGAGGAGCGTCAGGGGTACAAGCTCTGCCGCCTGGTCCTGTTATTTACGACTGGAATTTTGCTTTGATATCCGAGACCTGGTTTTGATCAAAATGAAGATGGACTATGATGACACACATCTCATATTATTCGTTCATATCGTCTCATTATGAGATACAGCGCACGCCACTGAACTTCCCTTTCATGAAACGCTGACATTTCAGATTAGAGCCGTGATGCCTCTTTGGTGGGATCCACGCGGAGTTGAAAAGATTTCCTCGAAGCTTTTTACATGATGAGAATCTGAAGAGGACTTCATCCATAAAGAGCTCTGTGTGCTCAAAGCTAGAAATCATAGTGGCTAAAACTGGATGAGTTCAGGATGAGTACATAGGTATGGGACAGAATCCGCTTACCCGATGGGGAAGTCCACATCTGCGCCGTGGTCCGTCATGTGATAAAGACCAAACTTGGCCAGTTTAACCTTTCCCTGTTCACAGTGCGAGAAACAAAAGCAGAGTGAAAATAAAAACAACCCCCAGGGTAACTGAACACACACACTCTGCTCTTGTGTGTGGGGATGTCAATTACAAGGTCAGTACAATCAGCTATAATGCACAAAATGCCAAGGGGTTTGGCTTTCACTGATAAAATATTCGGGACACAATGTCAGGCTCCTGACAGCGGAATCCACTTCCAGCCTATGAAGGACTCACCTCTGCATAACTTAATGGTTTTGTTTTGTTTTTTAACTTTAAAATACCCTGGGTTTTTTTTTTTTTCAATGGGGGTTTGAACATTTGTAGATAAGTCAGGTGAGATTCAAGAAAAACACTAACAAACGTTGCTGCTCCACTCCAAGACTGCCACTCGACATCTCCTTGCATTAATTACGATACCGAAACATAAAACATACAGCAAATAACAACCAGTCAAATCTAGCATTCCAGCCCAGTTATTTAGGGTGGCGTCTACAGTACCTTACGGTCTAGGAGGACATTATGGGGACTGAGAGCTCTGTGGACTACACCATGTCTGTTCATAAACGTCAGGCCCTCCAGAACCTCGTAGGCAATCTGTAGTACCTTCTCCGAGCTGGAACACACACACACACACACACACACACACACACACACACACACACACACCCCATTCTCAGCAGACATCCAACAGCCCCCCATAACTGCCCCTTCAGGGAACTTGCAGGACAATGCGGCTTCTTTACATTTACACTCCGTTTGAATGAGCTTTTTTTTTTAGATGCAAATCACCCCATGGGACTGGACTGTAACTCACGCTTAGCAAGCAGTACGTTCTCCACTAAGTGGCACTACTGGGAAAAAAGTAGAACATGGGTACTAGGTCACCGTGATGCTTTGCATCACTAAATGTGTGTTCTTGTAACACACTGTTCTTCTAACAGTGCATTATTGTTAATTATTAAATCAAAATAATCTCATTAAACACTGTCAGTTTATTATGGCTCAGTGCTTAAGGTACTTAAGTAATCAGAGGGTTGCTGGTTCATGTTCCACCACTGCCAAATTGCCACTGTTGGGCCACTGAGCAAGACTCTTAACCTTCAATTACTCAAGTTGTACTCAGTCATAATTGTAAGTCACTTTGGATAAATCATCAGATAAATGCTGTAGATGTACAGAGTGGAGCAGGGGCTTGACAGGGTTAACACATAATGCAAGTCTGGAAGTTTCCTAAAAGGTAGTCAGCACTGAGCCTGTGCATGCCTGCCTGTGTGGTGAGAGCTTAAATTTACCCATAATTCATATCTGAGAGAAATTAATCTGTGGAAGTCATTGGACACAGCATATGCTCTTAAAAATGAATTACAGTGAACAATATTGTTTTTGTGTTATGGTTTGTACTGCGCAGTGCATCTGTTCACAATTAAAACACGCACTACATTTCAAAAAGATTGTTTTTCTTCCTCTACCTCAAATAACCTTAAATAAAGTTCAGGAGAGAGTGAAATCTAATCTGGGTCAATGTTGTGTTGCAGCACATCACTGGAGCATTTACTTTAAATGAAGTAGTTTGGGTTTGGTGGTAAACACCCATGTTCGAGTCAGCTGTGGATCTGTTTCTTCAGGAGATGGCAAGGCAAGAACACGGCACAGCAGTGTGCGTGCTTTGGTCTTTAATTAAAGTTGAAGAATGTTGTGCTTGGATTGAACAAATGAAGATGTCGACTAAGACCAGTGCGTTCGTCTTACCTGACTGGATGGTGCTGCTTAAGGAGATCCTGGAGGCTGTGTTCATAGTGTTCAGCTACTACAATCAGCCTTTCTGCAAGGCAAACCACACACACACACACACACACACACACACACACACACACACACACACACACACACACGTTACCAATGCCGTCGCCTCACCAAACAAGTGGACTCGGAATCACAAGAGACCCACATAGGTTTGTGACCACAAATGTAAATCATTCCGCACTTCAACTTTGGGAGATTTTGACGCAGGTCGGGTCATCAGGTCATCTGAAGACCCTTGCTGTGTCTGTTATGAAGTATGAGTGTAGCTTGATAAATAAAGGCTCTGAAAGGTCTACTCTTTAGCGGGTGTCGCATGTCTGTAGGCTCTTGTCAAAAAAATTAAATCCACTTTGATTTTACACAGTTTTGCCATGTGTAATTAAGAGTGCAGGAGATATTCAAAATCCAGTACAGAGCAGACTAATGTGGTAGTCACAGAAGACGAGAGACTTCAGCACAGACTGCCATTCCTCTAAGCCTGACTGGTGTACCATTCATTAATGAGCTTAAACTCAGCATTTACATGTTCTGCATGCAACCCAAACACTCCATCTTCTCTGCCTCCGCTACGGTGAGTCCAGAACCCCAGCAAAGACTTGTCACTGCTTAGGCCCTACAGTGCTACGCACATGTTAAGGGTTCTGGTAGTGCTGTTAGCACAAATGCTTTGGTCCAAGTGTTGGCACACAACACCAGGAATGCCTCCTTTAGCAAATCTTTATTTTAAAACTGAAATACCTTAGTAGTGGAATGATTTCCTACTAAATGGAAAACTTTGTTTCAAGCTATGCCATAAGATAAGGGGCTATCAATACTTAATGAAGAACATTACTGTTTTCAGTCCTATTCTCTTTTAGCTAAAGTATAACACAGGTGTCCCTCCTTAAGGTAACAGATTATTTAGCCATCAAACGTCTTCAAACAAGTCTACTAGTTATTGAAAAACTAAATTAGCTACAGACGAACAAGCACATGAGAGAACCTCCAACTGTTTGTACAAAGTGAATAAGCCGCTTTGATAAACCCCACCAGAACATAACAGTGTACACACAGCCAGCACTGCGGCACAACTTTACCAGACGAGACGGCCAATGCACCTCCGCAGCCTACTGCTCACAGCCAGTCAGGACGAAAGGAAGAGAGTGCATATGAAAACAGATGTCCAGTCTTCCTGATCCAGCAGGACAAGTCACTGCTACCAACCATACATTTGTTATGGTTTGTAAAGCCTGGAACATATAATTTTGTAATCCACGCCATTAGGGAAGAAAAATGACTTACAGTCAGGGTGGAAATGCCATACCGTGTTTTCCTCGCGAGATGTCAACATACTGGCAGAGTCTGGGGTGGGTGATGGTCTTGAGGATCTGGAATCGTCCGAGGATCTTAATGGAGTTGGGGGTCAGGGGAAGGCCGTTGCTCCCGCACACGTCGTGAGGTAGGGGGGACGCAAAAAAGGTGAAGGCCCCAAGCTCGGCGCCTTGCAGGGCCTGCATGTCCCGTCCGACGTCCCGGACACGTACTCCACCTCAGGGCGAGCCGAGACGGACAAACTGCGGATTCAATGAAGGAAACGCCGTCCTTTAAGTGGGAGGAACGATGGTGCTCGCCCATGAGTGGCAAAGCTTGGACAACAAACAGATTGGACAAAGCTGCATGACGTGTATGTGCATACAGCTCCGAAGCCAGAAAAGCCTTTAGCGTTAATGGACATATTTCTAATGAAATGTGCCGCTTTCATAAATGAAAACGTACTCGATTTCTTGTACGTCGGTCACGATGATAGATGTTACAGCAAGTGGTGGACTGGGTGGTGGACTGGGCAATGGTTCTTTATTAAGAAGCTATCTAACTTACCGTTACAGACCAAAACGGCTGATGAATGAACATTTGCCCATATGTGCGCGTTTTTTTGCACCAGATCATGTAGAATAGAAAGCTCTAAAAGAACAAACCGAACGACATACCGTTTCGGAGTCACTAAACAGGCCTTGTCACACCAGAACCATTTCACTCCTCCATGAAAGTCGCATTAGGAAAACCAACACTTCCCGAGTCGCTCTGAAACAGCAACGTGACCGCTGCGTCATCACCAAGCGACACTGCATACGGGCCAGGCGGCGGTGTGGCGCATGCGCGTGAGTGGAGCGGCTACCTGGCTAAGCTAACCTATCTGAGGGGATTTGTAATCGTGAGTGAACTTGAATGTAAGTTTCATAACATGCACGACTCGACGCACATGTCTGAGTTTATAACATGCAGTGTTTCCAGGTTAAACCCTTTACCACAGACTGTCTCTTAGGTCTGTTCCGCCTGTCGCTGCCGGTAGGTTTGACCTCGTTAGCTCGTTGGCTAACCTAGCTAACGCTAACTAATTAATGTCTGTCCGTGTTGTTGCTGGCTGTCCAAGGCCGTTTCCGGACGTTCCTCAGACTGTTAACGACACCAGAAATGCACTGAGACGTTCTTCATGTTTCGCTAAATTTAAGCGGGATAGTCATCGTCGTTGCTTCCACCTACAGCTGTCATTTCCAGCCGTGTAACGTCCGCTGTACCAATGCAGCGCTCCGCTTCATTCACTAATGACTGTAAAGTTTAAAGCTTGGATTACACAGCTGTGAGATCTGATTTTTAGTTATATAGCGTGATATTGTTTTACTACAAATTTAAAAAACCTTGAAAACATCAAGTTAGTGTACAGTTGTACATAATTATAGGTTTTTAAGGTGGAGAATGCATATGAGTGGCGTGCTTTGTGCAGTAAAGATGGATTGTCTTGCCATATGACAAATTAAATGTAATTAAAAGTAAATATATATTTGGCATGTAGCCGATAACATGGTCTGTTCTGTACAGTACTAGCGCTGCTTAGTGTAGAGGAGTGTTTGCACTCTGATTCATAATATGAAGCAGTCGATAATTTGCTGGAGAACAAGATGTGAGGGCTCTCTCACGATTTAAGGAAGCTCTATAAGACTGCTTCTGCCTAAAAATAGTGCAAGTGAATCAGCATTTGTGCAAGTGAAAGTGGCAGTTCACATAATGTGATGGAGTTACGTTTAAAAGCTTGCCATTAGAGTCGGTATGTGTCATAAATGTGAAGCATTCCACTTGCCTGATGGCCTACGTGGTTGTAACATGCCCAGAACCCCAGTGCCAGCTGGGCTCCATACGTTTCACATTCAGCTTGGCGGGCAGCTGTTTCATCTCGCTGCTTGGCTGTGGTGGCTTAAACAGTCCCAGCAGCCTGTAAGAGTGGTGTGTTTTGCCGAGCCTTGATGGGTGTTCACATGATACCATCGGACTGGTGGTAAGGCAATGCCATTTTACAGACCTCATACGGGACCCATAGTCCACAGAGATGTCCATACGCTCCAGTGCCTTCCACCCCTCAGAGAACATGAGATGGAAAATATGGGAAACCATTTGGTCTGAATTATATTCCTTTAAATAGGATCACGACAGCCTTAATGGGGCTACAGGCTGACGTTGTTGTAATCGTTGTGAACCTTGTTTTCATAAAACCATATTTAATACTGAGTTATTGTATATTTGTGCATTTGTCCTTAAATCCAAAGAAAGTGGTTGTATTGACACCTTTCACAAGGCAGTTGTGTCTCATCTTCTCAGCCCAGAATTGGTCTGATCCACACACCTGTTGCCGAATTGGTCTGATCCACACACCATTTAGACTTAATAAACCTAACTTTGGCTTTAACGTCATCAGAGGAAGTGAGTCCATAGAAGCTGTCTGCTAAAGGTTCATGGCTAGAACTTCAGCACTGCTGACACTAACGCTATGACTGCTCCACTGGGCATCGTGGGTGGAGAATGACCACTGCAGGACTTCACGGCGGGCCAAAGTGTCTCGACATTCTTGGAGGCTGCAAAGTGGGACTTGACAAAATTCCTAGGCTCATTTTCAGGGGCTAAGCAAATGAAAACCGCTCTGTCGTGGTGCTTGTAATTTCTTCCACCAACTTAAATCGATTCAAGGGTTCCAGAAAACAAGGGACTTTGATCCATGATATTATCAACTCCAGCTTTTTTGTGTTTCTAATTTCCTCGTCCAGGCATTTTTTTTTTTTCATCCCGCGCCAGCTGTTGTTTTCCGGCACCACCCTGTAGTATGTGTTAAGACTCTTTCTTCTCCTTTCCTGTGCCTTGTAGAAATCCCCTAATTTCGGTTTCAAGGGATGAGCCGTATCCAGCCTCGTCATGTCCACGGCTGCTGGAATAGGACACTCGACTAGTGACCCTTTTGGTCGAGCGGCACTGAAATGTTCTTTTATCCATTTGAAACTGAGAACTCTATCCTAACCATGTCAGTATTGGCACTAGAATGCCGGGAGGTGGGACAGTGGTGAAGTTTCAGTATTTCTGACTGAGTGTTCGACTGCAACCTAACCTGGAACCTGTCTGGATATTTGAGGTTTCCATGCAGCTGGTGTTCAGAAATTTCACTTTTCAGGACAAAAGTCTGGAAGTAGGAATTTATAAATCATTCATATTTTGCTTACAACAATGGAAGGTTGTCTTTGGAGATTTAAGGTGTGTATGTGCTGGGGATTTGGAGAGCAGTTGTTCCAGTGTTTGGACAGCTGTAGTGTGTAGGTCATTTCATCTGAAAGTCTTTCCGTGGTGTAATTGATAAGCACAAAATCAATGAGCCTTGGCACACCGGACTAAAATGTGAAGTCAGACACTGACACAGGCTGCCAAAACCCCACAGATTTGCATCACTGATTCTCCTTTCGTGAATCACAGCAAATTCCCAAACAGGTACAGTGTGTCCTAGCAGGTCTGCTTGGTTACATTTTAAAGGCCTCTTTACAAGTGCCTGAGAGTTTCTGCTGCAATTGATGTTTGCCGTGGGCTTGTTTTTCAGGTTCCTGGGGCGCTCTTTCTTCAGGATGTCTGGCCACACCCCCTCAATCGTGAGACTGGAACAGCGAGCGGCAGAGGCCGACCACATCATTGAGTACCTCAAGGAGCAAGTCCAGCTGCTGAAGCAAAAAGCCAGTGAGCAGAAGGCCCAGCTCTCCAGACCAAACGCGCACACGCTGCCTGAGCCTGCAGGACAGCTGCGCTCAGATTCACAGCCTGCTGTCTGTCCTGTCTGAGGTCTCGCTCATGTTTTTGTTTGTTTGTTTTGAAGTTGTGCAGGCCACTGTCAGAGAGGAGAAGAAACTGATGGTGGAGAATGCCAAGCTGAAGAAGGACATTGAGGAGCTGAAGAGGCAACTTCTGGAGAAGGAAAGACGAAGAGGAGGTAGACCATGCATCCTCTGCTCCGGCACTATCTTCACTGCACCCTAGCCAAACTTTCATTCCACTGTCAACTTTCCAACTTTCATAATAAGATTTATTTCTAAATTCTATAGCACCTTTCTTAAGCTCATCCCTTTAGAAAAGGGATCAGAATCATAAAGTAAACTGTCAAAGTGATTTATAACAGAGATACAACAAAATAAGGACAAAATACAGAACAAATAAACATGACAAATCTATACACAAAACATCAGACTCTTCCAAAACAAGGTCTCTGTGAAAAGAAGAGACCTAGAAAACAAAAGCAAGGGTTAACATTGGGGAGGGGATAACAGATACATGAGTACAAGAGATCAGATGCATATGAGTTAGCAGTGAGTAAAGAGATGTCTTTTGAGTTGGAAACGGAGAGGGGGACCTTCATTTTGTAGGAGCTATGACACAAAACGCCTTGCCAGCAGCCAAGCATTTCCTACATCTCTGCACCATAGGAAGGCCTTCCTATCGGTGTCTAATTTTGATACCATGATAATGCACAGTTTGATGAGGTTTAACCTGAACTCCATCAGTGTCGGTAGATTGGTCAGAATGGGCACTAAAAAGATTTGCGACTGATTAATAGAACATCAGTTTTGTCAGTGTTGAGTTTAAGGAAACTGGATTTCATCCAGATCTTACTGATGTGAATACAGGCAGTAAAAAGGGATGATGGGGTTGGAGGGAGCAGTGGGGCTAGATGTGATGGAGCTCTGTGTGTCTTCAGCTTGGCACTGAAATCTAAGGCTGTGATGGAAAGTTAGTTGACCAGGAGGTAGCATGTAATTGAAGAGGTGAGGGCCAAGTACAGAACCCTGGGGAACACCCCCTTGGGACCAAGTACAGAACCTCTGGGAATTCCTTGTTGGGACCAAGTACTGAAGGCCAAGTATAGAACCCAGAGGAACTCCTTGTTGGGTAAAATTGTAGAGATGTATAGGAAGGAATGATTCACATAGCTTGGCCGCAGTGAAGACTAAGTGGAATTTTGCACTATTTTGCAGTGGAAAGAAATTTTAGACTTACAGACCATGCTGGTAATTATGGAAAGAAATGAGATGCGCATGCAGCATCGAGCAGGTCTGTTTGTCATTGTCACTATAAATATTACAATGACTTGTAAGTCCGGGTCTTTTTGTAAAGTCACTCATGAAGCCCCCCGTTGAGGGTGGAGACGGTCCAAACATAGTCTCCAGGCCATGTGACCTGGAGCTTTACAGCTGGTGTGGTTGCAATCAGAGGGGATCACATTTGGGATATTTAGTACTAGTGGTGTCTGAGAGACATGAAGCTTGTGCGAAGGCGGTGAAGTTTGGAGGATAAGCTATTGAGGCTGTGAGGATTCTATAACACAAGAATCCTGTCATTAACACTTCAGTAATGCTTTCCAGAGCACCCAGATGGGAAATGTGCAAAATTAGAACAAATACACATTTGAGGTTTTTTTTTTTCAGAAAGTCCCACTGTGGGTTTTGGATAGTGCAATGCCTGTAAATAAGTTATGTTTATCCATTTTTCCTGTTATAAGGATTATTTTTTAGTATACCCTTTTTCATCAGTTAAAAGGAGCATAAAAGCTCAAATGATGGAAATGTTCAAAGCCTTCTGATCGTGTCTCGCACAGTGCACTTTATTCGTGGTTTCTCAGAAAGCCGGACAGCTGAGTCACTGTAGAGTCCCTCGGTGACTGCCTGTCTGCCCTTTGAAAGCGGCTGATTCAAATTTCCTCTTGCGAATGGACGGTTAGAGCACGCAGGGGAACACAAGCCCATAGTTAGCTTAAGTAAACTCTGTATTATCGTAATTAACAAAGAATGCCGCCTGTGCTGCACACCAGTGGTGTTTAGCATTCCTGCAAAGACCTGACCCATGCAGCGCAATCAGACTGCTGCCCTGTGGCAGTCTAGTTCGGCCTGTGTGCCTGGCCCCAGGTCTTGATTTTCCTCTTCTGCTCCATGCTCAAGAGGGCTGCATGGTCTTTCCCTGTTAAATTCTCCTGGATGATGGAGTCTCTTCCTCCTCCAAGCACATAAATAATCCTCATCTATGTCATGTGGAATTATGTGGCTCGACTACATTGAGCATGTGAGGGAGATCCGTCAAAGCAAATTTCCATCATTCTTTGGAGAAGCTGGACTCTGTGCCTGTTCTTTTGGCCCAGGGACACATTTTAATGCAGCAATAAGGAACACTCTGGGAAAGCAGTGCAAAAGTAGCAGGTGTTTTTCACCGTGCCTCCTTTAAGCTGTCTGGGCGAAGAGATGGGCTTGACTGGTGTTTCTGTGGTTGCCAAATACGTTTTGAAAAGCCTCTAGAGTCGAGAGGCTTTTTATTGTCCTTCCAGGCCTGCAGTATGTGTCTATAGAGTGAAGTGAACTTTCAGCACTGTCCTGCAACACAAAGGAAGATGAGTGTGAACAGTATTAAGGTCTCAGAAAAAAAGGTGGAATCACACATTGAGCAAGTTCAGTTAGTGTGTTTTGTGGTAGTATGCATTTCATGTGTTGCTGAAGTATGTTCATATTATGACTGGCACAAAAATAAGGTCAGTTAATGGTGGAATAAGTCGTTAGGTATGTTGGCTATATTTTTTGGGGGGGGACTATATACACGTTCCATTTTTTCTGTTGTGCTTTGTCTTGTCAGCTTTCCATCCCTCTACGCTGGTCTAGCAATGACCTGAGCTTCTGGGAAACAAAGCCCTGTCCAGTTTAAGGAAGTCTTACGCACGTGTGTGTGTGTGTGTGTGTGTGTGTGTGTGTGTGTGTGTGTGTGTGTGTGTGTGTGAGACTAGTGAGAGAGGTGGCCATGCCAGCAGCAGACTCCACGATCCAGTGCGTCTCTGAGCACTCTGCACCAGAGCCTCCTGCTCCTCCACCCACCACTGCACCTGCCTCCGCTGCTAAAAAGACTCCACTTGCCAATGATGAGGCCAAGAAGAAAGTGAAACAGGAGAAAAAAGGTGAGACCATTTGCAACATGGGCAGGGGGTGTTTGGGGGGTGTTCCAGTCAGTGTTCCAGCCCATTCTCAGGGACCCCGCCCACCCCCCGACAGTCCTGCGTCTGGCCTGGGAGCTGGGCTAGAGTGAAAATGTGGGTACTGTCTGAGGTTCCTTGAGGACTGGGGTGAAAGACCACACTGAGGTAAGTGGATGCATACACAAATTGTGATTTATATTGCAATTGCAGTGTGCCTTGTAATAGATTAAAACGTCATTGGGGCATCTTGGAATCCTTACATCATAGCTACAGGTTGACTTGTCGAATTGTTTGTTGGTTCCTGTGAATGCTATGACAGAGCACGCACACAGTACATACCTGGGCCGTCTGGGATTGGTCAGCATACATACAGAGCACCAGAAACCTGATTGGTTACAGGGTTCTGTTGCATGTTTCACTTACTGGAAGGCCAAAATTGCAGTAATGATCACCAAACCTGCCCAGTCAGGTTATTCTGGTGAAACCAAATCTCATTGCTCACTGCTTTGTGGTTTGCTTTTACATTTGCAAAAACAACTGTGAACAATTTTTCCCAGACAATTTACACAAGCATAGTTTTCATCTTAAGACCCACACTTAAAACATCACTGATTCGTTTGCACCGTAAACCACATTTCTAATTGTAATTATACACAGGATGATATGTCCAGAATCCCCTGTCAAGCTACAATGATTTTACATAAGGCCCGGTACACAGACATATAATAAGACTCAAAATAAACCTCTACGAGCCCACTGTGTCACAAGCTCTACACAGACGTTGGCAGGGAGGTACCTCCCATCATTTGTGTGCTAATTCCACTGAATTAGGCCCACGTCACCTCTGGAACATTCAACCGTGCGGTCTGGTGTCCCAGCCCCACACCCCCCACGTCCAAACTACTTACTGATCCCCTCTAAATGTGAACCCTCGCCAGCCCCACTGTCACCGTTAATGCACGATCAACGCCACCAGTTCAACGTGGACTTTACGCACTACGCCATCTGTACAGATTGAATTAGCCTCCCTGTATTTACCCACTGCACTCCCACCACACAGCCAGTCACTCTCTAAACCATAAAATCCATACCGGCCTCCCTGGTGACTAAGGCCAAGTCCAGTCAGACTGACACTGTTGCGCACTCCTGCTTTCATTTCAATTTTAGATATGACTGATTATAATATGGCAGTCTCCTCACCTGGCCTGTCCTCTATGTACTAGAGACACCAGAAACCTCAGCCTCTCTATGCTGTATTTTCTCAGCTAGCCTGCACCTATAGTTACTGGGCTTGGCTACAAATCCTCTAGCACCAGTTGTTACTGGTCTTTTATGTGCTTGCCACACGCATTCCCTCACCTCAGCCAAGTGTGCATACTCTTAACTGTTCACTCTATAAAATAAACCCCACTTTTTTTTCTGAGTACAGCAGGGCACGTGGCCCCAGTGTACACGCGGTGGGACCTGTAAGTTTCCACACTCTCACTTACCAGTATTTCTAACCTGCACCTCCTCTCCACTACACTGTCCCTCAGGCACACACCTAATTATTCAGTTACTGACACTAATGAGCAACATGTTAAACTCATAAGTGCTTATTATGGAATAAATATAAGCTTATTGTTGAATAAATATGAGCGTATTATTGAATAAACATGGGCATCTAAGTACTTGATTGTGCCTACATGTGTAGCGTCCCTGCACTAACTAACCTTACATGCCAAAAAAACCCAACTCAAATTAATATGCAAGATATTCACCTTCCTGCTGTCCAAGGACATTGCAAGTTTCTCCTAGCAAAAGTTTTATGCTAATTTAATTTTTATGATTAATATAATTGTTCATTCATAGATTTTTGCTATAGTCTCTTAGTATTGAATTCCTAATTCCTAATGGAGCCTCGCATTGACTTGGTGTATCAGCTGAGTCATTTGTAAAGTAAATTACACTTTGTTTCCTGGTATTAAATTGCATCAAAATGTGAAAGTCTTCAAAGAGTGATGGCAGTGTGTGCTTGGCTTGTCCACAAACTGAAACCACAAACCAATATGAACCACTGGTTTGTCTCATGTTGACACTTCAGAGTGGGGTCACAAACAATAGTAAAGCCAGAATAGATTTTTCACAGATAGCAATGTGTTCAAGATGGCCTTCATTCTGTTGAAATCAGTCAGCCGATTCCTTATACGCTTGTTTATAGAACTTATTCTCAACATAAATCATGCAGGTTCTTTCTTTCTGGTGAAATGACACGTCCCAAAGCAGATTGCAACCAATCTTTAAAATATGAATTTACGGGAACAGTTTTTGAGGGGGCGTGAGCTGGTGTTGGTGTATGAGCGTAAGAACGTGTGTCTCACATTCTATTGGTCCAGATGTCAAACATTGTGAATATAAATTCACATTTATATAAATTCACAAATATAAATGTCGTCAAAATGTTTTAATGAATGTAAAATCACACCTGTAGCAAACTCTATAAGCATTTATCCCTCACTGCGTTTGTTCTGTAGTATCCTGGACAAATTAGTCAGCCATCAGGCCAGAAAAGCACACCATGTAAGCCTTGTGCGAATGGAAATACATCATTGACCTGATTAAAATGAAGAAACACTGTTTAAAGCCAAACGATTTGTAAATGCTGAAGGGAAAAAAATTAAACTAGTTGTAATATAACAAAGCTTGTGCTGTGGGTGCTTCAGCTCTCTGGCTTCTCCTGAGCACTGTTTTTTTTTTTAATTACCTGCTCACTCAATTGAATTGTTCAGGATGTGTAAGTCGGGCTTGAAGAATTTTAAGGGATACTTTTTTAGTTTCATAGCCTGCCACAGAGCATCTGGAGCTAGTGGAAAAGTAATGTACTATTTTGGAATGCTCGCCTTGATTTGAGTGAAACGGCGCACAGTGACAGTCGCTGGCATATTTGCTTTCGCTCTGGGGGGCAGGGGCAGATCTGAGCTCAGACGGCAGGGCCACATAGTTTCCGCGTGCGGCCTATGGAACGTATGCAGACTGGCCTCCACAGATCAGTGTGGCACTGCTAAAAATAAGGCATTAAAGGGGCCCTAAGAAAAGTATGAGCCCAGTTCACCCGCCCCGGGCCTGAGCTCTGTTGTAGAAATGGCAGAATGGACTGCCATGAGCACAAGGGTGGCTTGGGTGCTGGGCACAGTGCCAGGTGCCCTGCTTCAGGTAGCGGTTTTGAGCACACCGTTCATCTCTGTGAACGAGCTGTTCTAGTGCTGATGACAAAATGCTGAAAAAATGTCACTGGCTCCATTTTCCTCACCTCCTCTCAGTAGTGATGCCACAAAAACAAATTCAAAATGGATCCAGAAAGTCTTAACTGTAAAGGAAGAAGAGTGTCGTACTTTGTTAATGACCTCATTCTAAGCAGTACTGCTCAGCCTTGGTCCGTTGATAGCTGGATTAGCTCTGTTTTGGAGTGGAGTAGTTCTGTACTACATTTACATCTTTACATTTGTGGCATATAGCAGATGCTCTTATCCAGAGCGACTAACAAAAATGCTTTGCCATTTACTCATAAAATGTGTCCTATCCAGTACAGTAGTTAGAGGAATACAGGAATCAATGCTGATACCCAGAAATGCAAAATAAACATAATACCAAACAGTAAGTACTAGAGTTCGTTACTCAACATGGGTGCAGGATCACTGGTCATTTAAATATTCCACAAATCGATTAATCGTTAATCCATGTTTGAAGACTGCAAGGGACTCTGCTGTCTGGACAGCCAGTGAAAGTTTGTTCCACCATCTGGGAGCCAGGACCGAGAATAGTCTCAAAGCTTCTCTTCCATGAGACTTGAAGCATGGTATGTCAAGCTGAGCCATACTTGAGGTTCAAAGTACTCGACGTACAAATTGGGCTTTGACCTTTGACATCATGTATGGAGGGCCTGGTCCGTTTTTGTCTTTATGGGCGAGCATCAGGGTTTTAAATGCGGGCAGCTACTGGAAACCACTCTAGGGAATGCAGCAGTGGAGTGACTTGAGTGAACCTTGAAGACCAGTTGTGCTGCTGCGTTTTGGATCACTTGTAGAGGTCTGATGGCCCTTAGAGGAAGACCAGCAGGTAGCAAGTTGCAGTAGTGTATCCCTAGATGACACGTGACTGATCAAAAACCTGGGCAGCTTCCTGTGAGAGAAAGGGCCAAATCCTTCATAGGTTACAAATAGAAATCTGCAAGACTGGAGTAGATTTTAAACGTGATGGGCTGTCATCCATGAAGCCCTACTAAATGCTCAGTATGTGAAACGGCCTGTCCATGTCTGTCCCAAAGAGAAACAGGAGAAGAAGGCCGCCGCCCCCCAGGACGAGCCTAAGGTGGACGTGTCTCGGCTGGACCTGCGCGTGGGCCGCATCCTCTTGGCCCAGAAGCACCCCGACGCCGACAGCCTGTACGTGGAGCAGGTGGACGTGGGCGAGGCAACACCCCGCACCGTTGTCAGTGGCCTGGTTAAACACGTCCCCCTAGAGCAGGTACTGCAACTCTACTGCGTCTTAGGGTGACCTTTCTTGTGCTTCCCTGACCTATGGTTATCTTGTGCTTAGATTGAAATAATGGTGTATATTACACATACTTAATGTAATGGAATAAAATATTAACGATATTGAAATAAATATTAAACAAATCCCTAAACTGGGTGCCACAGGATGTGTAGGCACTCATTACTTTTGCGAGACCAACATAGCAGTATGTTTCTTTGGATGAAAACAGTGCTCACATGTCTGATTGTCCTTCTGTTTCTAGCTGAACTGTAGTGACCAGGCAAAGGCTTTGTGTAGAAAGCTCTGCAAAGTGTAGCTTCATTAAAGACTTTTTTCTTCCACAAAGAAATCTCCCACACGTAGATGGTTTGATTTAAACCATTGCTTCAGGAATTGTTTGTTACCCTGAACAATGAAAGCTGTATTTCTGCGTTTTTGGGTGCTAAACTTCAGCGTGGGTGGAGGGAAGATATTTCATTTTTATTGGTCCCAATAAATTGCCCAGACCACCGCAGAGCGTGCTGCCGTCACGTCCCAGCGTGTTCTTGGCATGTTCCACAGAGCTGTCAGTCAGCGCATGTGCCGTGTCTGTGTGTCTAATTTGTGATTTGTCTTTAAGGATTCCTGGTCGCTAGTTTGTCTGTAATTTTACTCTGATCCACTCTGATCTGCTTTAGGTGTCTAAGCTCTTAAAGTTTTCTTCTCACTTCATGACCAAATTATTCAACTGTGCATTTGATTACAGTGATTAAGCAGACTTAATGTGGAGATTTGTACAGACAATTTTTAACATGGCACTTGAACAGAAATGGCTGGACAAAATATTGCTATTACTTTTTTTTTTTTTTTTTGTTATTATATAAATGTTAAATACTAAACATTTCTAATTGAAGCACTACAGGTTATTGTACAAAAGTAACAGAACTTAATAAGCATTTCATCTTAAAAAGCAATCAAACCTGGCTGTGTGTTTAGATTGTTGAGTTGATTCTGTAAGTGTAAGCTAGCGGGTATTTATCTCCACAAACCCGTGTCCCATCTCGGTGTCGTCTCGCTGTACTCTAGGAATCCTTCAGACGTGCCGTGGCACACAGATGCTCTTAATGCCAGAGCACCTTGTCTCTGTCATTTACAGGACATTCTTAGCACAACCGCTGTTAAGTAACCTGGCTCCAGCCTGCTGGAGAAACCCACAGCATCAAACGCTTTGTGTTGCCATAACAAACTAGTTGCATTTCTTTAAAAGCATCGTGCACTCTTCAACAGCACAGTCTGAGTTGGAGGCCAGTTTAGTACCATTCTTTTTCTCGCAAAATGAGCAGTAATTTTGTAATTATGAGATTGATGGTTGTCTTTAGTATGGAACAAGCTTAAAACCTGACTGTCTATACAAAGTATGTTAGCTTTTATAACTGATTAAGTCTGTTTTTGAAAAACAGGAAGTGAGATATCCAACATATATAGTCATTTTCACTATAAATTGTTATAGAAAAACAGGAATCTGGATTTCTGAAGTTTTTTAAACCTTAATTTATGAAGCGTAATTTAGCTTAATTTCTATGCTGTAAGGGCTAGATGTCAGTAACTTTATACATTGTCTAATCAATAGTCCAAATACAAGTGAGGTTTTATGTCAGGATACAGTGTTCTTTTCTGTTGTGACCATATTCTGACTTGGGGAAGCGTATGAAGACATCTATGTGCCTACATGTGCATCACCATTTCATAAGCCTTTCACAGAGGAGGACTGCTCTAGTGTGTGTGTGTGTGTGTGTGTGTGTGTGTGTGTGTGTGTGTGTGTGTGTGTGTGTGTGTGTGTGTGTGTGTGAAGATGCAGAAATGATCTCTGGACATGCAGAACTAAACTTCAATGACTTTTTGTCTCTAAACTCTGCCAACTTTGTGCTCTCAGATGCAGAATCGCATGGCAGTGCTTCTGTGTAACCTGAAGCCGGCGAAGATGAGGGGCGTCTTGTCTCAGGCTATGGTTATGTGCGCCAGCTCCCCAGACAAAGTGGAGATCCTGGACCCTCCCAGCGGCTCCGTGCCAGGGGACAGAGTCACCTTCCAGGGTTTTCCAGGTAAACCTTACACACACACACACACAGGCCTGCACATGTGTCTCTTGACTTGGCCTCCTATATGGGACCTTTATCGTTGGCCCCCATTTTCTTCAGCTGATGGTCAGGGAGTCATGACTGCTAAACGTATCTTCAGACATTTTCAGTAGCTCAGTTTTTGCCACTCACTGAAAACTCATCGGCGTGTCCTAAACGACCTGCATGCTGGCACTGTCGCGGTGTCCGCTGACCACAGAAAAGGAGCACAGATGAACCAAGGCAGTTTTCCTCGGAGTCTAAACTTGCCAAAGAATTAAGAGCTTAAACGGGCAATCCTGGGCCAAAAACAACACAGACAGCACTGACAGCACCATCAAAGAGGTCTGTTCCCAAAGTCTGTCTCATTCTGCTTATGCTAGATCACGGGCAGAATTCCCTCCGTTATTTGGTAACAGCTTAACTGGTCTGCTTCTGCTAGACAGAGGCCTGCGATGGCACATTGTCCACCACCAGATGTGATCCATGTGCACTCAATAAGAGTCCACAAAGAAAAGATGTTTATCGCTCAGGTTTCCCTGCACAGGTCATGGGTGCCCGTGACATGTTGCAGAGAGCACTCTGCTCCACCATCACCTGAATGTTCCAGCAGCTTTCCAAGAGCCATTTTCTTAACAGCAAAAAAAAAAAAAAAAGGCAGAGTGGGGGGGGGGGCGTTCTTGCAGTGTAATAAACCTAAACACCCTTAGCGGAAGCAGCTCAACACTGTGATGTTCTCTCTTTGGGCTGTATAATATGGCATAGCTAAGAAAACAGTAACACGGGGAGTGCAACATGTGTGCTTGATTAAGTGCAATAACTAAATAATAGCTGAATGGAAAGATTCCCAGTCAGCTGGTTGAGTCTGGAGCAGGGCTGGACCTGCAGGAGGTGTCACCCGGTCTCCAGCAGGTCCATGTGGCTTTGCTGGGGCTGTCGTCCCCCTCCCTCTCCTTCAGCTGTTGCTTTTAGGAGGTATCCCCAGCCAGCTGACGAATCGGATGGCTGCCGCGCTCCGGTTGGCCAGGGCGGCGGAGATGGGAGGGGCGGTCGTCTCCGCCTCCGCCCATCTGTTCCTCAGACCACAGCATCCTTACACAAGACGGCAGCCGGACACGCCAACGGGATGTTTACGGCACGCAGAGACAGATGCCAGCACCTGTTCTCGTCCTCGGCTTGCTTTCTAGTTCTCTCTCTTTTTATGAGATGTCACAAGAGAGTTTGGGATGGAAACCAAAGGGCGCATCCACAAGATTGCAGACAGATTCAGAAGGGAATGTCCTGAAACAGCGACGGGCTGCTTGCACACCGAGCGACTTCCACACTAAATTTAACCGCGTTTGACCCTAAATTGTGGTCTGCAGGTCATTAGGAACCCTTGTCGTCCATTCTCACATGTGCCATTCCAGCTGCCTCGAGCGCAGACCGTAGTTTTGATGTTGGTTGGAAGTTGCCTTTGTTGTGTAAGCGTGTTGTTGAACTGGTGTTTGCCACATGTCTCTGCACAACTTACTGTTGTCTGGCAGCATGTTAGGACTTTGGCGAGCACATGCAAGTTACCCATCAAAACTGAGAGGGCTTCTCTGGTTGCCACTCAATTTTACGGCTCTTCTAGGAGGACTGTTGCTGTTGGAGTCAGACTGTAAACCAAAGCTTGCGCTCCCTTGCACGTTTATTTAATCATTGTCCGTGTAGAATCCACTGCATGGACTTTACCTGTGTCTCTCTGCTGTCTGATCCAGGAGAGCCTGACAAGGAGCTGAACCCCAAGAAGAAAGTGTGGGAGCAGGTGCAGCCGGACCTGTGCACTGACGCCCAGTGCGTGGCCACGTACAGGGGCGCTGCCTTTGAAGTGGCGGGAAAAGGTGTGTGCAAAGCCCAATCCATGAGCAACAGTGGGATCAAATGAGGCCTCTGGGTCGTAGGAGCTCCCAGCTGACCTAAGCCTTGGGACTTGTATGTCTTCTGATGGTACTATTAAAGGAGGAAAAAAATCATTAATAAATGATTTGTTTAAACATTACCCTTGAGTTTCAGTATGTAACTAGTATATCTGTCTACAGGTTTTTAGTGTGTATGCTCACTCAACTGAAGTTCTCTCTCACACACACATGCGCGCACACACACACACACACACACACACACACACACGCGCGCATACACACTCGCGCGCGTGCGTGCGTGCACACACACACGCAAACACACACACACACACACACACACACACACAGTGCATATCCTTGTCATCCAATTTTGCTCCTCTTGCTGTAATTTTCAGTTAATATTGACATATTTTATACGTGAACTCATCAGAGATATTGATCAGGTTGTGTTAATTTTCTTCATCCTGAACTTCTCTCAGTGAGTATCTGCACTCACTTTGTCCGAACCTTCCCCTGAGAGGCACACGCGGGAGTTTTCAGCAGGAAGTGTTGCTTGCTGCTTCTCTGCACTCGTGTACGCCAGATGCCGTAGGCCGCCGGATTCCTGTTTCCTTACGAACATGATTACGTCAGCGGTAATCTGCTCCATGAATACAGCTCGAGATCTGTAGTTGTGCTGCACTGCAGGGCTCCTGTACTGTGCTCCTAGTTTAGCGCAGTTATAGTTTGGTTAGAGGCGACCTTCGGTTTTTTTCCATTCCTTCTAACTAAACTGGTTTCCAGGTACTGAAGATATCTGTGTTCATACTTTCATAGTCCTAAGTTTCCTCTTTTTTTCCCCCCCTCACAATTCAATTTGATCCACATTATTGGGAATTGTTAGTTTTCAGTTAATATATATTTTGAAGAAAACGAAAACAAAACCACATATAACCATTTAACATACCAAAAGCATTAGACCAGAGCCATAGTGTTAGCAAAGGTGACACTGCTAACAAGATGACAAGCTTGTAAAATGAGAAACATAAATAAATTCACATGTATTTTTATGTCTCAAAGGAGCTTTTCACATGTATATCTGACAGAATAACCGTAAATATTATCTTTTATTTCTCTCATGTCAGGTGAGAACTCAAAAAATGTTGGGAACAGGAGTGAGAAGAGAGTGTTGGCAGATGCAGAGCAGGTAGAAGCGAGAGGGAGAGGGCATGCAGGGAGGAGCGGCCCTTTAAACAAAACAAAGCAAAGCATAGATAATTCTGCCATTACTACTGGCACACCAGTGATTGTGTGCGCCCAGTACGACAGGTAAACCAGTAACACGTCTGTTTGTTGGATCCTACACTTGCAGAATTAACTGACAAATGCACAAGAATTGGAGCGACACTCATTCTTGCTTTAGTGTTAAAGTATTGTTTAGTTTTTCTCAACCTAAGCAAAGATTTCAAAGTGGCAGAAGGATAATTCTGAAGAAAGGTTTCTGTTTCCATCACGGCTGCGCTAAAGGCATGACTTTAATTTGATGGAATGACTATTGTGATGCCATGATTTGAATTTCAGGAGTAGGAATCAGATTTTTAAAATTTGCAAACCAAATTTTTCATTTGAATATGATTAAATTGAAAGTGTTAAATTTGTAATTAAGGTGTTAAAATAAAAATGCGCGTGGAGTGTTGAATTTGTAGTTCGAAGAAGTGTAGATTGAACTGGTTGGTGCATCTCATCTGAGAGCTGATGATTTTCAAATTATGAAATAAAAAATTCAGATGTATAAAAATCAAATTCAGGCAGTGGTGGCACAGTTCTCATTTCATCCAAACTGCCATTTTCCTGGTGGTTGCAGGCATCGTGACCTTGCGTGTCCCCACTCCACTGTGTGGGGACACGCCACAAGCCTCGGGCTCCCTGCTCCTGTAGTCACTTCGACAGTGTGGACGTGCAGAGGGTGCCCCCGAGCAGTGACAGCCTGTTGCACGCACAGTTCTAGCCACTACACACACTCTGTGATTAGTGAGGAATAAAACATCGTCCCCACATGCCTTGCGTGCATGTGAGTCTTTCACGATCTAGTCTAGTGTACTCTGAGCCTCAGTGCTTAACTGAGTGTGTCCTACAGACGTTCGGTTGTTTAAGAACTTCCAGTGTGCAGGTTTTAACTTACTCCTGTAATTAACTCTGTTCAAGCCAACATTCCATGGTATAACCTAAAATGTTGGTATTATAAAAAATAAATAATAAATACAGGCCAGCATCGCTGTCCAAAATATAGTAGTAACTGTTTATTTATGTAGTGTGTGTGTGTGTGTGTGTGTGTGTGTGTGTGTGTGTGTGTGTGTGTGTGTGTGTGTGTGTGTGTGTGTATAATGATGTTTATATGACACAATAACTCTCTTGATTGCACTGTCCATGCAGGATTATTTAAAATATCTTATTTTTCTTGTCTAGGCCACAAGCACAACACGCTATATTTTTAATGTTTTGCTTACGGAACGTGTGCGGGAGGGTAGTGTAAGTGTGATGGATGTGAGTTCACACTGTAAGTCATCTCCCCTGAGTATCCCAAACTAAGGTTTTTCCCTTCGTGAGGTGAACATTACATTTGGGGTGAGCTTCTTTGCCCATATCTGATTTGTCAGGTAAGACCTGCTACTTCCTAATTTGTATGCAAAAAAAAAAGAGTTTATTCGACTTGCACAATATTTACAACAAATGCAAGTCATTGCTGATGTATCGTGTAAGGGCAAACAATTTGCTAGTGGAATCTCATCTGAGAGTGTTAGCGATTTCTTTCCCCCAGCGTTCAGACATTATTTAAATGTTTTTAAAGAAATAAATCAATTTGTAATGTGGTGTCACTTGGCAAATAATTCTACTTCAAAATCGCACATCAGAAAGCAACAGTGACAATAATGACCACTTCTTGACCTACAGTTTTTGTTGGTCATGAACCCAGAGAACATTTTCATTGCCTTAATGCGGTCAAGTGTTATGACAACCTTGAAAAATAGCATTTTCCACTTTTAAAACTAACACAGACACATCTTTTGTTTTGGTTTCCTGTCTTTCAGTGATGTTGAATTAATTAGCTGTCAAAACAGGCCTTTACAGTGTAAACAAATCCCATCAAAGCAGTATTTGGATTGTTGCATATGCGGTCGGAAAAAAATCTTGAATGATTGTGATCGGCGATCACTTTAAAAGTGTGGTGAAATCAAATCGTAGAAAAATAGTAGAACTCAGGAATATGTTTAATAGTGAAAGTAAGAGCATTTCCACACACACAATGCAAAGGGAACTCAAGGGATTGGGACTATACATCTGTGTAGCCTTAAGAAAACCACTTGTCAGTAATGCTAACTGGCAAAAACAGCTTCAGTTTGCTAGAGAGCATAAAGATTGGACTCTGGAGCAATGGAAGAAGGTCATGTGGTCTGATGAGTGATGCACTCATCATGCCTAGTGCCTACCGTACAAGCCTGTGGGGGCAGTGCTATGATCTGGGGTTGCTGAAGTTGGTCAGGTCTTGGTTCAGCATTGTTATGTGCCCAAAGAATGAGGTCAGCTGACTACCTGAATATACTGAACGACCAGGTTATTCCATCAATGGATTTTTTTCTTCCCCGACGGCACGGGCATATTCCAAGATGACAATGCCAGGATTCATCGGGCTCAAATTGTGAAAGAGTGGTTCAGGGAGCATGAGACATCATTTTCACACATGGATTGGCCACCACAGAGTCCAGCCCTGGGATGTGTTGGAGGAGACTTTGCGCAGTGGTCCAAATCTCCCATCATCAGTACAAGATATTAGGGAAAAATGAATGCAACTCTGGACAGAAATAAATGTTGTGACATTGCAGAAGCTTGTGGAAACGATGCCACATTGAATGCATGCTGTAATCAAAGTTAAAGGCGGGCCAACGAAATATTAGAGTGTGACCTTTTTTTTGGCCAGGCAGTGTATACAAAAGACCCATTTACCAGAGTTCTATTTCCTTTAGTAGAGATCACGAAAATCATGAAAACATTATTGTTCAGAATCAGCTTGAGCTTAAGAGACTGAAAAAAAAAGTAAGCTTTAGGGAAAAAAATTAAAGAAAAAAAAAACAATCAGGAAATTGTAACACAGCACACAATTGTGAACCATTATTGGCAGACCTGAAATGGTTTGTCAGCGGTTTATGATGCATTTGAGTCTTTGGACTTCTTAAATGGCCATCCATGCCTTCCACACTCGTGGGCATATAAATGCAAGGTTCAACATGGAAACACAGCACTCAGAAAAAGATTCAGAAGGGGGGCTTTCATAACTCATAACTTTCATGCCGCTAGAGTGATAGCTCAGTGGTTGAGGAACTTTACTTGTAATCTGAAGGTTGCTGGTTCAAGTTGCCACTGTTGGGCCCCTAAGCAAGGCCCTTAACCCTCAATTGCACAAGTTGTACTCAGTCATAATTGTAAGTCGCTTTGGATAAAAGCATCGGCTAAATGCTATAAGTGTAAAAACTAAAAGCCATCTGTTGTTTTAACATTTAATATGTGACGAAGTTGGCAGAGGACGTGGATTTTGCCCAATGAATCATGAGTAATAAACTTCAGTAGAATGTTTTGGAGACATCACGCCTTCACCACCAGTGAAGGCCCGGTGGAAGGATGTCACAAGAACATCCAAACATCAGCCCACACCTGGAGTTTCTTAACCAACTTCAACTGGAGCTGCATTCTACAATCACAAAACAAATTGTCTTTACTTCCAAAGGTCCAAAGGGAATTGTCGTTACTTCCAAAGACTCTGGGAAATCTTGCCTGTCATATAGGTTTACAATAGTTAATAGTGTAGGTTGTCATGTTAGGTTGTTTGGGATGGGCGCTATTTGTAATCCGATTCCATTTGTTTCGTTACTTGTTTCTAGAAAGGAAAGAAACTGAAGACCACAGCAAATTCTAAGGACAGGGATGAGTCTCAGAGGGCTGTGTAGCCAGACTTTGCTAAGTGAGACTATACTGATGCTTGTGTGTTTGTAGCAGGTTCCCAGAACTTGTGTTTGATGTGGATTTGGCAGAAACATGGTGTTGCAGAAGTTCACACACCATGTTCTGACCCGACCAAACTTTAAATCCCTCTCGGCTTGAAATCTGCATTTACAGCTCCAAAATCGGCACAACGCAGGTTCACCCTCCCTCCAAGCCAGACAACCTCTGGCTAAATAATCTCTGCGTGCTGCTCTGTGATTGGTCTGGCAAGAAATAGAACCATTGACTCTCAAGGCTTCACGAGTACAGCGAGGCCTGTTTATAAACTCCATGCACCATTCAGTGCTGCACAGCTGCAAAACGGAGTTAACTGGGTCCACAACTTTCTCCTCTATGTGGTTGCACTGTGCAGGGCATCACAAATCGGTCAGTGTGCACAATTAATCAGACCAGTCCTGAGCCACACTATAGCAATATAAGTCATGATGATCAGTGTGTGTTATCAGTTGTATTATTACCCTTGCTGCAGCACACCTGGGCAAGGAAGTGTGGTACAGGAGAAGACAGGGTGACCACAGGAGGGCAGAACCCTACCATTAATAGTGTCTATAGCAGAAATGGCTCTGACACTAGATAGGACATCAATCTTGGTGCTAAGAACTCATCAGTGTTGTCTTTAATATTTGTCTTTAATAATGTTTTAGTCCCATATATTCCTATATTGTATCCTATCCTTGTGTTTGAAGACTCTCCAAGGCAGAAACGTATTGCAATACTCCTTTGCCCAAGACAAACTCAAATGCTCATGAATGTTATCAATATGTACATCTTCTGACCATCGCATAGCCTGTTTATTTTATACATGATCAAATTTGCAGCAAGTGGTTGTAGAATTTACACCTCACACTCATTCGTGGCCTTTGATTGGCCTTTGATCTGGGTTATCTGAATTTCCCAGACTGCTCCAGTGATTTACAGTGGGACTTAATGAGAGACTGGCAGACAGGTTGTTTTTTTGTTTTTCTTTTGTACAGTCCTCCTGAGACTGAAATCAGTACAGTGTTAGTCCCTGTGGTGGGGAAGTCCCCAGGGGAGGAAACCTTGAGGTGAGGACCACAATTAGCAGAAGACAAGGACATCACTGTCCCCCAGAGATCCTCAGGTGCAACTTAAAACCTAGCTGAGGTTGCAAAAAGCTGAAAACAGACGGCTTTTGGACAAATTAAGGCTTAACTTTAACACCACTGGTCTGTTTTAGGTTACAGTCTTCTCAACAGAGTTTTTGTGTGAACTCTCACCATAGCTGCCAGTTGCTGTGCTGTTGGTTAGCTTGATGTATTCTTGGTTTTGCTAAATGTGTTTCAGCTTCGATGGTACACAGGTGACCTCAGCAAGCCGTTCAGGACCTGGGGAAAAAGATATTCAAGTTCGACGCTACACTGTCTCTCACTCTCCAAGATCCGTTTGAAGTTCCTTGACGGGACTTTCCAAGGATATGCTTCTCATATGAAAGTCATTTCTAAATGCACTTGCCGCCAATTATCATAATGTGGCCAAGGGTAAGTGATATTGGTAGAGTTTGTCCTGCACATTCACCTTTGTGTTAAGTTACAGTGACTGTGCCCAGCAGAACAGCTGCTTTAAGTATAAACAAAGGAGAGTTACCATTACCCAGAGTTCTGAGCTCCCAAACTGAATATGACAGCCTTGTCTGTGCCGCTTAGGGAAACCCCAGCTTGAGTTAGTGTGGATCCAGGCATTGTTTTAACGTTATTATCCAGCACGTTTGTCAGGAAGGTGTGGTGGTCTGACATTTTGTCTTTAGTACACCAAAAGTGTTCGTCTTCTCAATTCCTTAACTGAACTGTTGAGTTAAAAAGTTGTATTGTAACCTAATTTCACATTTTTCAACTTTTACCTCAAAAGAGTTGCTTACGGGAGGAGAGGGGGGGGTGGGGGGGTGTAATATATTGCGTTTATAGGCCAAGACTGTAACCGTTGCCTCTGAGTTGAGGAAGTGTATGTCTCATATGATGGAAATGAGTAGAATTGATACTGAAACAGCATTCCATATTATTCCCATACCCAGCACCATGGAGCACTAACTGGATAACAATAGCACTAACTGGATACCAATAGCAGTCAATGAAGAATGACTTCTGCAGAACTGATCATATATTACAAAAGGAAGCACAGTTATTAATCAGACAGAATCATCTCAGGCCATAGTGCTGATGTTAAACGATACTGATAGCTAGCACAGGTGTTGTGTTAGGACACACGCAGCCACTCAGACAGGCAAACCCTGCAATTTAGGGTTTACCAACGTAGGGCTTAGGAGTTTTCTCACTGCTGCTTTCTCCAGAATCGTGCATTGATGGGTTATAGGCTGCGCACAGCCTACGCGCTAACGCTCCTGAGTGATTATTGCAATCGTAGTTTACATAACGTTACGGAACAGCAATATCAAGAACAGATCCAGAGGAAAGCATAAATAATCACAATGTCCATTATGCAAAGTATTTTGGCACTTGTTAACATGTTGTACATTTTTACGACATGTAGAGATGCACTGCATAGCTATTCCAGGAGGATGCATTACATAATTACTTAATATGTTGAGAGTGACTGATGGAAAAATCACACGCAGAAAGATCATTTGCAGATTAAATCTCACCTATCATGATTGTCATTCCTAATTTAGTCAGTATGCTCCACTTCAACCAAGTCAACCTTAAAAACAGAGAGAACGCAGTGTGGATAAGGGTGACAACATACCCCCTCTCCATGACACAGGAAGAGAAATGGGAAGTTGACACTTGACCTTTGCAGCCCATCTGGATTTTGTTAGGACCTCCTGATCCCCTGTGTCACCAAGTCTGCCCCCTCCCATTTAAATCACGTCCATCACTCCATCTGCTGTCGTCACACACACACACACACACACACACACACACACACACACACACACACACACTCTGCTCAATGTCACATACCAGTGGACCATAGTGGTGATGCTATCTTCCCTGCCTGGAGCTAGAGATTCAGTTACCATAGTAAACATCCAGGGGTCTGATAAACTTTTTCAGTGCACGCTCAATCCCCCAAACAACGACGACAATGAACTGTAAATCGCTTCCCCAGATAAGTGAGTAGTTTCTTGCAGTCTGGTTTGGTTTATCTAAGCCATCTTCATTTCTAAGATCCAACACCCTTCTCTGGCTGGTGAATGGACATTTTTCTATGAATTATTTATATTCTCTCGTGTTTTGTCTGATCTGTGCATGTTCTTTCATACTACTGTACAACGAATGCTTAATTGATCGTTATGTTCTACACGTTGGCCCAGAACATGTGTTTAGGATCATTTCCACGAGGAAAAACTTTTTAGTATTTTGTATTCTTGTCATTCTTGGATGTCATAATTTTTTATAATAGTTTTTAAAGTTTTGGTTTCATATTTTTATATATTTTTAAAATGTTTTGTATTTTAAAATTTGTTATAAGTAAGGATAGTGTATTTTCCTAAGCATCTGCTCACTTCAGTTTTAACCGTAACACGAATTGAATAAACTTGTAACTTGAAAAACAGGCAATCAAATATTTTTGAGCTGTCCAAAGTGCTGAATCACACGGGATGTTTAACATAAGATGAGATTTATTCGGTGCTATTCCAGTATCTCGTAAATCTTACAGGATAGAAGTATCTGGTCAATCTCTAAGCCAATGGGATATTGAAAGGCAGCGCCAGGCCCTGTTTGACAAGGGTGGGAAAGAGGAGTTTGGCTCGTCAGATCTGCCTGTTTCTGTGGCAGTATAGACCTATTAGTGCGCTAAGAAGAATGGATGGCATGGGAATAGTGAACTTTTTCTCATAGTGGGATGGTGAAAAGAGTCCACTAAAGAATCACACTGAATTGTCCCTCTGAGACGCTTAGATAAACACAGCACTCCAATAGGCCTGGTGTCAGGTTACAGCAAGAGCCAAAGTGAGAGAATGGGAATACAGAGCCTGGTGCAAAGCATTGTGGTCTTGTCTACTCTCCCCCTTTTTTCTTTTTTCTTTCTTTCTTTCTTTTTGTTGTTGTAGCTGATTTTTTGTTGTTGTTGTTCTAGCTGACCAGACACCACCATCAATAACAAAACTCAAAACAACATCCTTTAAGGAGAAATAAAACCCAACCAGAAACAAGTTAGAGATTTGATCTAATAATTGCCTGTGCTGAATGGGGGTGGGGGCGAGGGTGGTGGTGGAGGTCTAAGGGTATCCCACGGTTGGGAACTAGCCTGAGGGTACACTTAGGCAACACTATGGCAGGAAAGGCGCTTGTCGCCTGTCCCCATGAGCGAATAGGCTGAGAGCCGCCAACATGAAAGAGAAACCTAGAACTGGCATGAAAGTAAAGGTGAAGGGTCACTTACAACCACTGTCATCACCGAAACCCGCCACCAACCCAAAGAGCCTTACACGACCCCTGGCGTGAGGAGATGCACAGATCCCAGTCTGTTTTTTTAGAGTTCGATGTTCACCTGCTGAAAAACATGGAGGCAGAGTAAGGCGTGATGTGATGCTGGTGGCCATGTCATGTGACCTGGAGTCTTGTTGGTATTTAATCTTGTGCACTTCAGTTTCACAAACGAGGACTAAAGATTACAGTCACTGGGAACCAATCTGTTATTGGAACAGTGCATCAGAGGAAGAGAAGGCAGGCATTAAAATGCAATGACATGCTCTAGTGACTGTACTCCAGTACCACCCACTGAGGCTTGGAAGCTATATCAAAACTGTCACTCACTGTGGTCAGTTGCTCAGCAGGGAGGATATGTACCCAAAGCCTTGGAAACCTCAGAAACCCCTAGACATGCTCCTTTTGGGTCCTGTTTCATTTGATAAATACAGGCTCTTAACTATGTGCAGAACAAGAAAGATGCTTAAAAGAAATAATCTGACCCCTAATCAGATATTATGGTGCTGTGAGTAAGAGCATGTCTCTCCCAGAGACAACCTTCCGGTCTCGTGAGTGCAGGCCTAACCGACAGGGACCAGGGTGGCCGTGAGCTGGTGGAGTTAGCCCTCGTGCCTCTCATTTCTCTGCGGCTAACCCAGCAGTTTTCGGCAGACAGAGGCCTGTGCTGTATGGTTTTCATTTTGTCAACCAAAATTTGAGCAGTTATGCCACACATAATAATTGGATTGCTAAACTCAGACCTCACTGTGTGCTAAGTCTCCTTCAGGGCATGTAAAACCCAACCTTAAACTGTGTCCTGTTCTCTATTAGCCTGTTGGTATGTGATAGACGTTGCTCTGTGAATCTGGAAAGGTAGAGTGTGACTCAGTGTGTTATAGAAATACAGGTCTGTGCATCATATTCATACTGATTAAAACTTATAGCTGCTTCAACAAATATAATGAAGAGGAAAGATAATGAGGAATGTCGTACACATGTGCGCGCGCATGCTGCTCTCTCCTTATATTTTACATCCTCACTCCTCCTGAGATGTCCCTCTGCAGTTTGTTTTAGTGTTGTTGTTCCAATTTCCATGGATACTTAACCTAATGTGGGCTCATTAGTTATACAGTAACAAGTGTATTGCCATATACACCCAAAAAGGCAAGGTCTCGTGTTAATTTGTCATGACAGTATAGAGCTGGAGTTTGGGGTTTTGGGTTTTTTATATATAAAAGTATCAGTTTACTTGCCAAAGAATACTTCATTCTTCCTATGACAGGCCCCAAACCTGTATCTTGGCTGATGGCAGTTAAGAGATCATATTATTTCCAGAGGTGAGCATAGAATGATGTAACATTACCTAACGTCCACAGAATTTATCGGTCAGTATAGATAGGTCTCTCGTCCTCAAGGTATGGTACAACTACTAAATACTTTCAGGATACTCTAACATATGCACAGTATTTGAAAAAAAGGGTTTCCTTATTCAAAGTAAAGACTAGTTGTTGGGCAAAGGGTCCAAAGGACAAGAAATATATATAGTAATCAGTGAAACATTCCTGGATAAAATTACTCCTCTTAACCTAATCCTCCACCTCTGCTGTTTGTTTGTTTGTTTTCCTCTCTGTGTTTAAGCCTCTAAGAGATAGTGAAGAACCTGGTGTGACCACTTGTGAGAGGTGCAGGGAAAGACTCAGGAGACCTACCTGGGCTGAAGATAAACTCACACGAGCACCAGATATGACTGATTCATCTGACCATACCACCAGTTCACGAATCAAGAACGTCTGGCTAGTGATCTGGAAGAACTCAGAAGGGTTCAGAAGTTTGTTTATTATGAACAAAGCGCATTTCAGAAACGGCTCTCAGAGGAGCATGTGTTCAGGCACAAAAACAAACTGCCCAGCCATGGTTGGCACGGCCCAGCCGATCTCCCCGCTCGTTTCGACCTGCTGGGGCAGGGATAATGACCAGACCCAGCAACAGAAACCGTGGGCAGGACTTTTGCTTTCTGAACCCGAACTGTTTGCCTCTGTGAACGATAAACAAGACGGCAGAAGAATTCTTGTATGTCTTGCACTCTTGAGTTATTTGAACCTGGTGAGGCAAAGCTGTGCCAGAGAGAGCATGGTCTGGTCAGCCTCAGTGCGCACACGTGAAGGGCGCTGACAGATAAAAGGTACTGCAGCTTCCAACAGACATTTCATGTTCATCTTCCGTCTGATAGCAGCAACCACCTGCTCACAGGATGGAGCAATATTTTATTATTTTATAATTTTGTGATTTTATTATTTTATTATTTTAGATCAAAGGGCTGCAAAGTTTTTATTTGCTTGGTTTAGTTTTTTCCTGCAGTGATGCTTGAGCAGGCACAATGTGGAAAACTTTACTTAATGTTAGTGGTTTGGACCTGAGGGAAAAAGAAAGAATTAACAATAACAGCTACAAAAAAAGTCGCTAAAAATGTAATCACTGTAAAGTAAACAAAGTTGAGTGGGTTTTCAACAAAGAACTGCATACAGATAGATGGAAACCGAGATGACCTAAGGTCCACAAGCAAAAAAAGATCTTTATAAAAATGCACGGTATGTACGCTGCTAAACTGATCCCAGATCAATGAGCTCCAGTCATGATGGCCTTTAGATCCAGCACTGATGAATGATGGCTCAGGGACAGCTGTGGGAGGGGCTTGTGAGCAGGGCGGGCAGTAGGAGAGGGGGACAGGTAAAGCTATCCTGTGGGAGCTGCCCCGTTCGTGTGATCTGTTCATTCAGGTGGTGAGTGGGGGGGGGGGGGGGGGTGAAAGAGAAGGCAGAAGGAAGGATGTCTCCTGCCTTGATGAAACTCTGGCGTCCCTTTTGTTGTTTGTGAAAACAAAGCAACAAGAGTTAGAGGGCCAAAAAAATAGGGGGGGGCTCGAGTCAGTCAAGGACAACAATACAGTCTGCTCACTGGAAGAGACATGATGTCACACTCCGGGGTCCCTGGTGAGGGTCGGGTAGGGTGGGGTGCTGTCTTCTCTCTCACTCTCTCTCTCTCTCTCTGCCTCTTTCTCTTTTTCTATCTCTCTTATTTTCTCCTTCTTTGGTCATATTTCCTTTATTCTCTCCCTCTCTCTGTCCAACGTGTAATTGTGTGTTGTACGCTTACGTTCGAGTGCGTGTGTACACTCACATCCATGAGTGTGTGAATGAGCCCAACGTGGGAGCTGTCACACACACAATGGGAACCCTCGCAGCTCCACTTCCGCGCTGTGGTCATTTGAAACGACCGTTTCCAGGACGTTCATTCATGCCGCTCCCCAGCGAGCGCTCCCCGCTAACGGATCACTCTCCCGTGGGGGGGGGAGCATGCGTGTGAGGTGAAAGAACCAAGGGGGACTGGCTCGCTCCAGCTCAGACCGGGCCGGTGTTGCAAGGCTCCTGTGCTTGTGTTCCCATAACACCCCTGTTCCTAGAAGAATTTAAAACAGCTTACATTGTCATATGATAACAATATGTGTTGTAATGTTTTACCAATTACACAATACTTGATTATTGGTTGAACATATCTAACCCGCTTCAGACACACTCACATGCAAGTTCCACACTGTACTCTTAACTTCAAAAAGATTGTTTTGTAAATGATACTGTTTGCCTTGTGCATGCAATTACCAGCTCCAAATGAACATATTTAAAAAGGGGTCAGTGTGCGGGTGGTCAGGAAAAGATGTCAGACAGGAACTTGGAAGGCAGCAGTTTTACAAATTCCTTCTAATGTATGTGCAGGCACAAACCATCTCCACGGTCGGGGGGGGGGCTTTCCCAGCGGAGCTGCAGTGTGCGTGGTTCTCCTCTCCGCAGGGTTGCCTCCAGCCTTGCCTTCCAGCTCTCAGTGTGACCCGGGTGCCACAGATCAAACTCCGCACGGCCGGACGTGATGCTGGGAAGCGTGGCATATCCCAGACCTATAAACCTACCGCCTCAGCCTCAGAGGATCTTGCCTGTCTCCCCAGCCATAGATCGCCACATGTTTCCGAGCCTGCTGGTTCAGAATCGGCAGCCTGGCCTGCGGGACTCTGGCACCTCCAGCTCCGGCCACATTTTGCGCGGCGAAAATTGATGGGAGGACCTCGCCGATTCACGGATGGTTCCACTTATTGTTCGGTCTCTTTATATAGACATAGGAAATTGTACTCTTTGCCACCCACAAGCCCTCAATGGTGCCTATCCAGTTAAACTGCTAAAGTGAGACATGGGGACAAAGGGTCTCTCTGGAGACGAGCGACGACAGTGGACGTGGATGGAGTGGGGGGGGCCGGAGCCACTCTCTCGGGAGTAGGAGTGGCGGTGTCATCGTTTGGAGCCGTTGAAAGGTTCACAATGCGGGAGGATATCATATTTTCCTGTTTGACAAATGGATCCCCGCAGTGGTGAGGGCAGGAGCGATTACCCCCGTGCAGGGCACTGTCGTGCTCCAGAGCGAAAGCAGGCAGACGTGCAGACTGCAGAGGCAGGAAGGGAGGCTGGCGGGCGCCTTCGGTCCCCGCCCTAGCTCAGCGTGCCCCTGATCCAAACCCGAGCGCCTTAAAATAGGACGCGTAGCTGCGTGGTGCTTTGGAAGGTTCTGCTGAAAGATCACAGTGTCGCATGCATGCACGGGCAGTGCGGACGTGCCAACGTAGCGGCACGAGGAGGGAGGAGGACAGAACCTCCCCAGCCTCACCCCCAGGAGCGTCCTCTGTCAGGGTGTCGACTGAGGCTTCACAGTCCTCGGGACCACAAGATGATGACGAGAGCAGCATGGCAAAAACGCACTCCAGGAGGCGTCGACGAGGAACTCGCACGTAATAAATATCGGATCGTGTTTACTCGCAGGCAGTCACACGTAACCTCTAACATGGTTCTGAAGAACTGAGGATGTAAACTAAGAAAAACAGCCTCACCCGCACAAATTGCCACAAGTCTGGAAGAGAGAGTGTGTCTCCACTGCCAAGCTAGTTCAGACTTGGCCAGAGCAGCAGTTGTATCTGTTCATTAAATTACAATGAAATCGCTTCAGATATCAACAAAAACAATAGGAAGTTGGCAAAGTTCCCCACAAAATTAAACACACGCATGCAGACCAACAGCCTGAGGGCTCCTCTAATCCCTTACTCTAAACCACACACTGACAGCTCTTTTTCCCCAGCACTAAAATGCCTGGTTCAGCTTTGACCAGCTCCCAGTTAACCTAGCTGTTGAAGCATGAACATACTAAACTGTACAGTGCTCTGGCTCTCCAGCTTCGGAATAACAGCGTTGTCCCATCGCTGGACCCCAAGGATTTAACAAATGCATGGTTGTTAGATTTAACAAACTTAAACCTTACAAATTGTTAATTCAGGCCAAAATTCAATGAAACTGCCTTACAATTTCTAGAGATTCTTCCTGATGTGTACATACACATATTCGAATATATTTAAATAAGCAAAATATTTTTCCAGCTGCTGGTCTGCTCCCTCTAATATAAGCCTTCCAAAACGTGTTTCAAAAAAAGCTTCATGTACTGGTGTGAATAAGGCCAGCTGCTGATCAAAGCAGAGTGCTGACCCTCCCACGACACATCCTGCATTCTTCCTTAAACACATTCATGTGCACTGCGTCGCCCTCTCTCTCTCTCTCTCTCTCTCTCTCTCTCTCTCTCTCTCTCTCTCTCTCTCTCCCTCCCTCCCTCTCTCTCTCTCTCTCTCTCTCTCTCTCTCTCTCTCTCTGTCTCTCTCTCTCTCTCTCTCTCTCTCTCTCTGTCACCGTGCGGCCGGCACCTCCGTTCCCCCGCACAGCCACAGAGTCGGCAGCAGAGTCCCACAACTCTGCGAGGAGGCCAACACACGCGTAATGAAGCGCCAGCTTCACACACAGATAGGGCAGCCAAAACAGGTTTAATTCCACACCTAATGCAGGCTGTTAGTAAACATTATTTTAGTGCACTTGATGAGCTGTAGGGTTCTAGCTGCAGCCATTACACACACAAAACCCTGCACACGTAATAGGATCTTTGCATTCTTTATGTAGTAAAGGTGGTCATTTAAAAAATCCTAGAAACTAAACTCTGTTCTCCGATAGTGATACAGTGGAAAGTGATGAAACCAAATTCAGTTTATTTTGTGCAGCGCAAACGTTATTACAAAGCGGCCTTACTAAACCCGGGTCTAGACCAGGGGGTTTAGGTTATGAAACATCAGATAAGAGGAGATTAGATAAGAGGCAGGTTTTAAACACCAGCAATGCAACACAGGAGATTACACACGAGGTCTTGCAGACAGTTCTATGTCATGAACGTTTAAGTCAGGTTAGATGTTTATAAATCATTACAGGAGCTTGACAGAGATGTGAGACGTCACTGGAGCATCCTAGTGAGGGTGAACGACACATGCAAATGGCACCAAAGTAGTCAAGCAGGTCCCTAAAGGCACGTCATAGAAATAAGACCAACCTCATTTTTATGCCCTTCTGATTTCCTTTGCCACTGTACCAAGGAATCCTTCTCATCTGAGGTTAGCAAACCATTGTGCGTCAGATCGATCTCGACACTGTAAGTGTTCCCCAAATGATTCTACCCAGAACATATTCATATTTTATATTAATACAGATGACCTCTGACTTATAAACAGTAACAGCCCTACTAACCATACATATAAACATTTATCATTTAATTTGTCAGTAAACCCAGAGTTAACCTTGAGCCAGCTGTGGTATTCTCTGTTAAGTCTGACTCTTATTGGGACCATATGACACCATTTACTCTATGTTGACTTTTTAAGTTTTATTAAAGTGGTATCAGAGAGTGGAAAATTCAATATGAATTTGACATGATGGATTTTTCAAGAAACATGTGCATCCTGTAAGAGTAATTATAAAACAATTTTGTACAGATTTGCAATGTACCCCTTTCCTAAAAAAGAGGTTTTTTATGGAATACATAACGTTGAAAACGTCGCCCAGTGTCAGCTGGCTTAGATGACACTACGGTGGCTCAAACACGGGTTGCATTGAAACATGTCTCTGTCATCAGTGAGACAAAGCAGGTCCAACGGGAACAAATGACAGGCGGAGAGCAAAATCAGTGATCCAACATCTCATCCAAAATCAGTTTGCAAAACAACATTTTTTTTACCTTCGGATTCAATTAATTCTTGATTTGAAAATAGAAAATAAAATTGTTATTAAAGAAAAACATCCTGAACCTGATGCTCCAAAATGTCCAACCCTTGGCAAAGCCAGACAGATAAGAGTGACAGACTAAAAGTGAGACAGGCCAGAATAAAAGATTCATCCATGATTCATCCATGGCTCAGCTAAATAAACCACAGTGATGCTCAGCAGTTCTTTGTTCTTCTTTGAATTAAATGATGTATTGAATATAGAATAATGGATATTTGCACAAATGCACACGCAGACAATACCACACAAAATGATGCATAAAATCCATCACTTTTCACCCCATAACAATCAGTTATGGGTGTATTTTCTTTGTGATTTATGGCTGTATTCATGAAATGTAATGTTTTTGGTCTTTGAGTCCATAAAATGTGTATGTTTATAGTTAGCTGAGTCAGCAGTGAGACAAAAAAAATCACCTGCAGCTAAGTAGCAGCCTGGGTAGAGGTATGTTCTTTTCCTTCCTCTTGTGTTTCTGTACGGTTTTGTGCCAGGGTGATTTTGTTTGCCTAAAAAACACAATAAAACGCAACATGAGACCGGCGGGGTCTTATCCAGACAGGAACTAACACAGGACGCCCATGTGAGCTGCTACTAGCAGCCTGACACTGTACTAGCAAGACCGTGACAGTCATTTTAGACTACATGAACAGAACTCTTTGAAGTGTACGAGGGCTGTCCCACTCCAATGGACATTCCTTTTGGAAGAGTGTGGCCTGACTACTTCCTGTAGACAGCTGAGATGGTCATACAGGGAGGAGATAGTGACCTTCAGAGTGGCTTAAAGTGCACAGAACAGCAGAGAAGAAACCCAAAGAGCGCAGGATGTAGCAGTTGCAAGTTTAAGGCCAATGGAAACGGGCCCATTGGAGCTGCGTTCCTGTTCTATACAGCAATGCTCTGGCATTCCTCTGAGTTTGGATTTAGTGTGCTTTAACACACACGAGTCAGTTTCATGGCTAAGCTTTGCAGCTCTCCATGTACTGGCCCTTCTGTGGCGATCCAAGAACTTCACCCTGGACATGGTCTGTGCCATCAGCTCACACAGGTTCCTTGTTAGAGACTGAGGCCATGGACCAGAGCATAAAAGAAAAGTCTTTAAGATGCGGTTGAGTTATAAAAATATTGCTCCAGTATTTACAGTTTTTATTCCAAGGCCTTCCAATCTCAACATTTTTGTGTCCCATAATTAAAGCTTGAATTATTACAGGTATATTGCTTGAGTTATTACAGGTATATTGCTTGTGTCAGGGCCTTGGGATTTTTATCACGCTCTAAAGTACCTTCTCGACTGGGTTGTGCATGGTGAGAAATGGCGGAGGGGTTATTTCTCCAGGACGGGCTCCAGGAACAAGGTCTTGGCTCACCGCCTGTTTAGCTAACCTCTGAAATAATAACGACCATTTTCTTGCACTCGGCACACAGTTTGTTTGCACTGATTGGGATTATCTGACAATTTACAAAAAGAGAAAAACGTTTACGTCAGAAAACGAGTGCCCATTAAAATAGAGTAACCGAAACTCTAGCCTTTAAATGCATGTAAAGACTTCATTGGTGGTAGATATGGCTACCACCACCTGACAGTCTGTGCATACCTGTTCCATTATACTAGCCATCATCTGATGTACATATACTGCACATTTTAGCAGAATATTGTAGCAATACATTAGAGTTCAGTATATAAACACCCATTAGTAGAATGAGCCAGATTAAAATTAATGGAAAGATCTGAAACGTGGAGTCCCTCCTGGTACTTCGTAATCAGACACAATCAGCATACTTAGAATTGACCTCTGCTAGTTTGAAATCCCCTTTGATGATATATGCACATGGAAGGTGCGTAACTACTTCTGTTAGTTGCATTAGTTGCTGTTGATGGTGTACATCAGGACATCAGGGAGACATCTCGCTCTCCAGTGTTCCACCATCGATGTCCAGGAAAAGCGAGGTATACAGCATCACAGCGCTGGGAAAGGCGGCTAGCGGAGCTGCAGTGGTGTGCAGGGGCCAACGCTAACAACTGTGCTGGATTAGCGTGACAGGCACATTTGTCTCAACCGTGGGACCGGCTCGGGGCCACAGACAAGGCTGTGGCCCGGTTCACACGCTGCAACCCCTGCATGTGTGCTTGTGGGTGGCCTAGTAAGGACTGTGGCGTCCACACCGTTTGTACAGACCACTTAAAAGGGCTTCAGTCGGCTTCCGGTTTCAGACCAGATTTGAGCTGTACTTCTCAAACAGCAACTCTTTTTAAAAATTTTTCCTCTTCTGATATTTCTTAGCACTTAACTACCAGATCACTGGAGAAATCAACTTACTTTTGCACTGAAAGTGGTATCCTGCTTCTCCAATCCTACAAATCCAGACTGGTCATTGCCTACAATTAAAAACACATGTGGGAGGGGAAAAAATGCCCAGAATCGTAGCTGGACGGTTGTAAAGCCAGCATGACTGTGCAGGCCATGAGGGAAAGGCTGGTATTCCATGGTATTCCATAATTACTGTAGGATTGCCTTTGTACTGTCAAGGAAAGTGAGAAAATGATTTATTTGAGGATTCAGCACCAGGCACCAAGGTCTTTAAAAAACCCATAAAAATAAAGTGGCTTAAATTATTTGAAATAGCATGTGATTTTAGACCCATCTGCTGCCTTGCACTGACAATTTACATCAACTTGAAATGTATAGTTAAATATTTTATACTAAAATAACAGTGATATAAATACCTTTCTGTACTCAAGGGCAAAAAAAAATATGTTTGAAATTCATAAAGGGTAAAATCTAAAAAAATGATTATGATATTTCATGTCTCCAAGAGTCCCTTGTAGGTTTTATAAAACATATAAATATAGTTCAGTTCAGTTAAGCCTAGTCTTGTGCTAAATTCCACATCTCCTTTGAAACGACAGCAACAGCATCACTGGGAACTAAAAATTACGAGCACTTTACTTTGCTACAACTTTGTATTGTGCAAGACTAATTATCATGGGATAGGAAGTGTCAATATAATCAACAGTAATGTGTCAGTTCTCCTGCAATTTCCTCAAAACAACCATCAAATTCAGGAATCATGCAGGAAACTGCATCCAATCAAATTTACATCAGTGGGATATTTCTTTGGGATATTTGTTGAGCATGTTTATTCCCGAGTACAATCAGAAACAGAGTGTATGTCTTACCATGTTCCACTCCTCTTTCTTCAGCCAAATCCAAGCACTGTGCTCCTTCACCCAGTCTACAGTTTATAAATATATCATCCTATATCAGCTTACACAACTAAGAGGGAACAAATTTCAGTTGGCTTGGAGAAACTAGGGACCATGCTTTCTGATTTAACACAAAAAAAGCTTAGAAATGTAGGAATCTATCGATGGTGGTTAGACGCTAGTGGAGTCTAAGAAACACGTGCATGCACGTAGTGGTTCTGTCATTTCTTACCCTGTAAATACATTTAATAGCTAAAAAGGTTTAGTATGCAAAGTTTATAACATTTAAATAATTAGAATGCTGTTTTGCATTATTGTACCTGACTAGAAATATCATGCAGAAATAGCAGAAATAAAAATAAAAACAAATAAAATGCAGAAGATAATTTGTTGTCTTTTGTAAAGTATTGCTTCCTCATCAGCAATTATTTTTCCAAAATAATTGTTCCTGTACATTAGTTCTGAACGCATGCACGTGTGTGTGTGTGTGTGTGTGTGTGTGTGTGTGTGTGTGTGTGTGTGTGTGTGTGTGTGTGTGTGTTTGTGCGTGCGTGCGTGCATGTGTGTGTGAAGGCAATAAATCTGTATTCATTATAAGAGACTGAAATCTATGTAGTGACAGATCAGTCCATAGTCTAAACACACACACACACTCGGAGCTAAGCGTAGATAGGCAACAATGTTTAACCATTTCCTGAAGTACTGAGGATGACAAAAATCTTGCTCAGTGAAGCCCCACTGTGGCTATCAAGACACTCTGGAAAGACTTTCATTTTATGAACTGTTTGCATGGGGTTCTTTTGTTTCAAGTCTCTCTTAAGCGGGGTGAGTGTTGACTGAATTAAGCAATTTGTTGTTGTCTCGATACTTATTTGATTTCACTTCAAAAACGTTCCTTCAGTATTACAGCTGGAAATCTCATTGCAGGAGACACAGTTCAGCCCCAGTTAAAGGGGAATCCAGTATATGGATGCCATGAGCACCGTTGGTGGCTCGTCATGTTAACAGCTTTTGGAATAAGTGCTGCACTTATCACCAGTCTGCCAGATCCACAAAGGCTCAGTCGCTACCACGTTTTATAGCCGTGTCAGTGTGGTGAAGGAGAACCCAGTGGAAAAACGGTCCTGGGGCTGGGCGGGGCACAACACTTGCGAGTTGCTTGTTTTCAACACAAGACCCATAACCGTATGGCCAATAAATGTCTGTTCCAATGTAGCGAGTGCAGACCCAGATATCCTAACGCTAGCAGTGGTGCTCACGGCACTAAGGGCAGATTCGGTCTGGGCCGGATGCTCCAGGGACAGGTCAGTGAACAGACGAGGCGCACGCGTTGAACGCTGCCAGGTGCACTTCTGCGAGATCTGTTTTTCACCACCAAATCCTCATATACTTTCCACATTTTCTTCATAACTGTGCAGGGCAAGTAAATATTATCTGACCCAGGTGGCAGAGCCTTCGACGTCTTATTTCCTGAAGCATGACAAACACTACGCTGGTGGGTTTAAAAATGCATAACTTGGGGTGTTCTGAAAGTACTTTTTGCTGTATTCTACTTCATTAACCCTAGCTCCTCATGAATACTAAACAAAGACAAATAATAAATACTTATCCAACCTACTACTACTAACTACTACTACTAATAATAATAATAGTAATAATATCTAGAGCATTTACAGCAATTCAATCAGTTCTTAAACATATTAGGTGACAAAAATAAACAGTTTTTTTTTTCTCTTTACTTTCTTTGTTGTTGTTCATTTGCAATTACCAAACAGACTTGTAATACAAAATACATTCTTTAATCGACATTGTAAATACACACTAGGAAACCCCACAGTAACAGCACAGTCTGCACCTCAGCAGGTATGCTTCCAGAAAGCAAATCCAGAACCAAACACTTAAATGGGTTTTGAAAATAATTTAATAGCAATATTTCTCTATGGCAATCTTGATATACTGTATATGCAGAAAAAAATGCAAATAGGTTGACAAAACTAGAGATGTAAAATATATTTAGCACATGCAAGCACTTTGGTGACGTGAAAAGAGCTTCACACGCTACGTCTGCATCTGCTGCAGATATCAGTGCCTGCATTTCAAGGTGCCGGTCCCAACAGCCTCCCATTATAATATGTACATGATATACAATTGTTTTTAAATACATTTCATTTCAATGTTTCCATGTTATTTACAATAAGAGCTTATTAGTTGTTTGTTAACTGATGGAATTCATAGGAAAATACAATACAAATTTCACACAATTGGGACACATCTTGTATGGTATTATTGGCTATTATTAGTTATTAGATTGAAGTGTCACAGCAATAAGACTGTGTTGTGTGTAAAAACCGAACAATATCTACACATTTAGATGATTCATAAACAAACGTATGATGAAACTGTAAACAATTTCTCTAAGTAATAAGATTTTTTTTAATTTGGATTTTTCAGAGTAAGCAAAGTGTCAGATGAGCAAACCCTTTTACGTGACTCTGACTGAGAAGGGATTCACAGGGCGCGTGTGCGTTAAAACGCAGGCCAGTGTGCGGCAGCTCCGGACATGCCCAAATCTCGCAGCATGACACCTACTTTGCTTCTCTGGATCGAGTGTGGTGTGACGAAACAATCTCTGCCCCTTCACCTCATTAACGCTGAAGTAGCATCTGAACTGTCTGTGGTCTAGATGGTCAATGTCAGATTTCTGAAGTTAGGCAGAACCTTGGAAAAAATCGATTTAAAATCTGGCTCATAGGCTACATTACAAAACATAGTTTGGAAAGTTGGTTAGAAGGTGTTGGCCCAGGTTTTCAATGTTTCCTTTTGGATGCTAATTGCGTAATTCATGGTTTCAAGGAGAAACCACTTCCTCATCCAAATAAGCAACACATGTAAACCAATCAGAGTTCTGGATACTGGAATCCTATTTCACTATTATGACTTCACTATTATGTGTCAGCCCGTGCAGCTGTGCATCACAGTATGGCACACCAGTCGAACATCTCTTCAGTCTGCAGCGGAAAATGACGGACTTTCCAACTGCAGCCCTGCTGCCTCTCTGACAGCGAATGAAACAGAGCTTCGTCCTGAACGTTCGGAATGTGCAAAGCCCCCAATGCAGGAAACAACGTCCAATGAGGAGCGATTGACAACATGCAATTACATAAACAAAATGGGCTTTTACAAATGTTGTTTAAAAGAAAGACAAGCTTTGATGTTTCATCCTGGGGAAGTGAGTATAATATAGACCTAACAGACAAGTGTGTGTGATTATATACTACAATTGATACAGAACAGATATTGTTTTCATGAAATGTAGCAAGATTACTGAGTTATGCTGTATGACCATGTGTATGATGTGAAGTATGTGCACTTCAAAGCACAAGGTAAACACAGTCCTATGTGGCGTGGACTGCCAGTACCCCCGAAGGCATGCACAGAGTGGATCTGCCTCCACTCACCTCCTGTTGGTAAATAGCTATGGCTTTCAAATCAGTACATTTCTGCAAAACATGTGCAGCAAAAGTTCATGAAAAGAGGCTTGGTGAGAACAATCCAAGACTGAGTCTCATCACGACCCCAATCATCCATCCCAAACCTCAAACTCCCCAACCCACACACACTGGACCAGTTAATCCCTCTCTCTCTCTCACTCTCTCTCTCTCCCCTCCATGCCTCTTTTCATCACAACAGATGGCTGAGTCCCGGGAAGAAGCAGCCTTCTCCGCGCCCACCTCCTGACGAGAAGGGCTCCTCCATGGTGCAGCTCCTCCACCCACCATCCCCTCCACCCCTCAGATCCTCTGGCACACATGGAGTCTGGACCTGGAGTATGAGGTGGCATCCTTCCACACCTTGCAGGCCAGGCCCTTGGCGCAGTCGCAGCGCTGAAAGATCTCCAGGCCGTGCGAGCCTTTCTTCCGCTGTTTGGTGCACACCTCACCTTGCAGGAGGACTGGCTTGCAGATCTTGGACCAGAAGTGGCGCGCACAGCAGTAGCCTTCTGAACAGTCTGACGACCGCAGGCATGCGTCGCCCTCATGGCCTGGGGGAACCAAGGTGGGGTGAACTCGGTTACACGCTTAAACTCGGACATTACAAGCATATATAAAATAAAATAAAAACTCTTCATCTTAGAACAGTCTTTTGTAAGGCCAATTTATGTTGCTGAATTCCAATATGGGAGGGGGGGAATGATGCTGTGGCATTCCACAGGTTATGCCTAAATTAATTAGATTAACATAACGAAATGATAGTGTTTAATATCCTATGCCTTCATAACAGGCTAATCTTGAGGAGTAATTTCATCAGTATGTTAGCAGTAATGACCGTGCTGTATGCAATCAAGCGCTGTCTGCTAGGAAGGTACCGTAAATCCAAACAGTCCAGAGGGAGAGAGCAAAATCAGACCCGGTACATTGTTTGGGCTTAGCTATGAGAGAGTTCAAACGCATCCCGCTCTTGCTCCGTTACGTTGGGTTTAAAATCGCATTACAAGGTCTGTCTGGAAGGAGAGATATATGACGCCCATCAGTATCTGCCTGAACGATTTCCTCATTCATTAACCAATTCAGTCCAGCTGAGGAAGTCTCTCTGCACTTGTCAGGCGTTTTGTATTACACTTTCAAAGGCATAATTAGTATCGCAAACATTGATTATTCATGTGACTGTGTCATGCGAGATTTGTGTGAAATAATTTGGCATGTGGACTTCCCTTGCCAAAGGCTTTTAAACACGCAAACCAGAAGCCCAGAGTTCCAGAACAAAACCTCAGTTTCCTGAGTGGACTTCCAGACTCAGGCTCCAATCAGCAGTGTCCAGCATGCAAAGAGTCAAGATCCTTATGTGGGACACATCTGTGTGTCCAACAGGTTACGTAACAACCACCATGCCTTAAACAGAAATTACACCACAAAGAAAACTGTCCATCATGAAAACCTTAATAAGTAAAATGGTTTCTGATTGCTTAATGGTAGGCTGTAAGTATTTGCGAATCATTTTGGTTTAAATACTCAAATGTAAGATTTTAAATGTCTTAATCAGGCTGCAATTTTAGAATGCAGGTTAAAAATACAGGATTTAAGACTCTTACGGTCTTGCTTTGGCCCCCTTCAGCGTGCTGTGGTTTAGTTTCTGACTGAACGCTGCTAGGATGTCAGCAAACCTGTGAGTGCGACGTGTTTTTAGGAGCGGCGAGAGCAGTGCATCATGGGAAGCCTGGCACAAGCTCAGGGCATTTCTCTGAACGGCTGTGTAATCACACGTGTGATGCCACATTTCCTTCCCTAAAGCCGACCACGTGTCGAAGTCACTGGAGATAAGAAATGCACTGTGGTATACGTGTCTTTGTTCGTAACATCTTGGCGAAGAATTCCGGGGATGATCCCTTACCTTTGACTTGAGCTTTTCTACTCCTGTTCCAGCCCTTGTCTTTGGTGGAGAGCTTGCTGTGCTCCTTCAGAGGTGTGATGTGTGGGGACAGAACACTCTCAGAGAGCGGAACACAGATGTCTAGACCGGAGAGAGAAATCTGGCATCAGTGTCTGGCTCATATGTCCAAAACTAGGACTACAAGTTATCTGAGGACACACAAAATAATTCCTGAAGTTGGGTCTGAGTGCACGTACAGCCACTGCAGCGGTTGCCGGGGCAGCACATGGCATCTCTATGGCAACGCTTCTTCCTGCGACGGCAGGCGAGGCAGCGTGAGGGGGCATGATGGGGACTGTGGCAGTAACTCCCGACAGTGCACTCCTTATCACTACTGCAGGGGTGCACCTGAGACACAGAGACACAGGTGAACTTTGAATTCTGCAGACGGTAATCTGAAAAGTGCCATTGTAAAATGTGCCCTCTGTTTATCACATTCAGACATAACATTTTTCAGTGAGCTCAGTGTAACTAGATCTTTTTCACCTCAGGGGCTTATCTTCATATTTTCACTAGAGTTTAAGGGTTTAGAACACACACACACACACACACACACACACACACACACACACACACACACACACACACACACACACACACACACACACACACACACACACACACACACACACACACACACACAGAGAGAGAGAGTAGGCTCAATCCTTAACCAAGGAAGGGCTGAAAGACACTGTCGCACTGCACAAAGTGTTTGCAATTATATTAATATTATACACTAACTGTTAGTTTAACATTAAGTTTAGAAATTAACATTTTGCAGACACAGTGCTGTGGATAATTTAAACTGATGGGACATTTCCAAACTGTAATTAGGTGCAGCTTCAGAATGAGAGAACAACATTGAGCAGATATCAATGTGTTTTCTAACTAGTGAGGTCAAACAGCTTCTAGACTTTTCTGTAACACAAGGAAAATGCTAACCAGACATTAATATGGAAATTATTCTGATACAACATTAAGTTAAAAACAAAATCCCCATCTCCCCATCTCTGAGTCTCCAATCACAACCACCACTCACTTCTCTCTTGCCAAGTGTACTTTTATGTGACAACTAAACACATGAGGCAAAAACAGCCACTAACAGACACTAAACTGTGACTTGGACCATGTGTGCCGTTCCTGTGAAACAGACCCGTTCCGTCAGCCTTCCGCAGAGCGCTGCCCCAGAACAGGCGGTGTGTTTGTTCTCCCGCAACTGCGAGCCACAACCTCCTGTCCATCTCCTTGTAATAAAAGAAACCCAGCATTGTTGAAAACGACAAACTAATCAGAGATCTTGTGGCGATTTCTGGGAGCAGCTGCTCTCTGACCTTTCAGGAATGTGGGATGGATGGTACTTTTTGTGGGTATTTCAGTTTGTTTTATCCATCTGTATTTGTTCCCCTAAACACTCTTGTTTAGACTCCGTGAATGCTGGTGAACACTGTTACAGCAGCTACCATGTGACCAGGATCGCTCTTCTCTCTGGGAGAATCCGAGAACGGGCGCGTGGAGACAGCAGAAAGCAATGATGAGCCTGCACCGGTTTCCATAACACTGGTTGTGTGTGTGTGTGTGTGTGTGTGTGTGTGTGTGTATCTGGACTGTGATGACACCACTGTTGGTGCTCTAACCTACACTAATGCCTCACACATGCCATTAGGAGTCAGGCACAGAATAAACAGAAACACATACGTAGCCTTATTTGCCTTTAAGCCATTCTGACTGAATGTTAAGGTTATACGCAATGGTGCAAGAGTCTGGAATAGTTTAATAACTGGTATAGTTTCATTTTTTACTTTAATGTTAAAATGAACTATGGGTGTGTTTACGCGTTTGGCAAGATATCAAAATTCGGCAGGCTGTCATATATCCTTCGTCAGGTGTGGCGTAGTTGAGAACTGAAACTAATTTGAACAGTCTTATACACTGGCATGTGTTTTTTAAAGTCCCTAAAACAAATACAGATTTCGAGTGGTTTAATATATTTGAACAACATATTTTAATGACAGAACATTGTACCTGATTTATCCACACCGACTGTGGCTTAGTTTCCCACATCAACGTCCTGCTGTCATGACTGTTACTCTGATGTATTGACCGTGGACGAGGGTTAGCATCAGCGCGGTGCTCGAACTATATCAAGTAAGGGAAAAAACTAGCAACAAGTCTCAGAGTTCTTGCCTGCTGATTCAAACGCACAATGTGAAGCAGTGGGTAGGGGAGAGAGAGCAAAGTTTACTGTCCTATTAAATCCGTGTGTGTCGGACACCAACACGGCCTAGGTAGGTCGCTCCTGTTTGGTGAAGCAGAAGAAACTTTGTTTTACTGGAAATGCATGATGGATATAGCTATCCAGACTACCAAAGAAACATTAACTGGGGGACCAAAAATCAAAGTCAGATTGTAAAGTGTCTAACTGCAACGTTAACATGTTGAAGTTGGTATACATTTAGTTGGTTCTAATGCCGGGTGCATGTCCCCAGGGTTCTTTTTTCCCTGGTTCAATTATATGTTCATGCGCATTAACCCTCCAGGCGTGTTCGGATCAGCTTTGACCCATTTCAATTTAAGATTTTTTCATTAACCCTAAACCTAAGCTTAACTCTAGCGGAGTAACCTTTAATCCTGAGAGTACATATGCAGCACTGGGCAACATAAAACCCTAGAAACACTGGTTCCCTTGTCATATTCCTATTATGTGCCACACAATTCTGAGGAACACATGACCTTGGGATCCTAGCAATGACCCCTTACACATGCACACCTCATTCCTGTAGCTGTTCCAAAGCACATGTTGTAACATGTTAAAGCTACACAGTGATGGCATTTATGACCTGGTGGCTCAGATTATCCAGCAGAAAATCTACAATAACTGAAACTGTACTTTGTGAAACCCATGCGGTTCACAAAAATACAAAACGTTCATGCGAGAGATTAGCATGCACGCAAAGACTAAACCGTGTAGACTAATGCGTGCACGCGGGCACAGTTGGGTAAAGCAGCAGGTATGCGCGCACAAGGCTGATTATCTCAAGGGCATTTGGACCAGCTACACCGGGCGTGCACAGCATCCTTTTAGGTGACGAACATCCGAGTGTTACGGCTGGTACTCCATGATCACAGCCGGCCCAGCACACACTCAGCCACTTTGCTTGTTAAAAAAGACAACAATAGCATATTCCTTTTTTATTCACTATTCACTAAGAACAAGTCTTAGTCGCCTGCTCTCAATCATGACCGCTGATCCTTAGGCTAATTCATTATATAATATCTACATCAGTACTTATTTTAAGCAGTTACCACACTGGATCTAAGCCTGAGAAGTCCAAACGGATAGGCGACCCCATGACTGGTGTCATGGATGAGAGGATGAGAGGCTTTTAGCGTAAAAGACCAGGTCTTTGCCACCAATATCAGCTGTCTTTCTCTTTTCAGCTACTCTGAGACCAGTGCAATGTGATGTAAGGTCAGGTGATGTAACGTCAGGTTCAGGTCAAGTACACCTGATCCAGCACGAGGCTAGACGCCTGCTACCCGGAGCCGGAGACGCCACCCTTGGGTCATCCCGTTCTTCCAGGCAGCACATGCGTGACCCCAGACACGTGAGCACGTCTCGGCGTAATCAAGACATCACATTCTTTACTGTTTACTTAACTTGAACCCTACCCCATACCAATCTCTTAGTGTGTGCGTCGCCCGTATCTTCCCAACGCCAACGTTAAAAGGCGGGATGGCGAAGGACAAGATAAGCGTGGAGCCAAAAAGTCCCAGAGCAGCAGCAGACAGGGGAGGCCTCATCCCACCACGTCGACCTAGCTGTTCTCCTGCTGGCGCGGGGAGCAGACACGGAGGCTTGTGCTTGCTTTGAACTCGTTTCCGAAGTCTACATTTCCCTCGTCTTTTCCACAAACTTGTCGCTCCCTGCGTTTGATAACGTTGCTGAATAATGGCGTAACACACAAAGGCCATGCGGCTTTTATCTCTCCCGCCCTGACTGGACAGTTTTGAGTTCTCCTTCAGAGAAGGGATAATTATTTCAAATGGTCCTTAAAGCTTAAAACAATCCAAAACAATCCAAAACAATCAAAAACAATCAAAAACACAGATGACCACAATTTTCTATAATCTTCCCGGGAAAAGGAAGATGCATTGACAATTTTCCAGTGATTTGATAGAAACTTTGGTCACAGAGGACTTAGGAAAATCCTGCGATATTTATCCAACCGAGCATGCAGTTCTGAATATTGAGTTTTCTTACATATGGCTTATGTCTCTCACGCACACTTCAGCAAGGCTCCCAGTACCTGACAGGATCTGAGCCTGAGAAATCAAAACGGACAGATGACACCGTGAATGGTGTGACTGGGCTGGGCGGCTTCTGCGGAGTAAAATAAACTCTGTCACTGAACAAACAAACCCCACACGGCCTCAAAGGCGGGGAACCCCACAGTATCAGATCGCCGGGGTGATCTGTGCTTACTCTCACTGTTTGAAGCACAAGTTTAAGGTTAATCTCCCTAGCACAAAACATGTGTGTAGCAAACCCTAAAGGACCACTAGAAAGGAGTCTGTCACTCATTCAACATGACAAATAGAAACACTTAAGTGGCCTGCTCCACGCACACGGCAACGGCATGTTTACAGAAGCCTGCTGACTAACGTACGAGAGAAAAGGGCCCTCTTTAATATAATAATGTAATAATAATGGGATCCTCAGGTCACATGTGCTCAGGAGGTCAGAAAGGCCCGGGGGTGTGTCTAGGGCTGCCGGCTGGTGTGGGCTTGGCGTCTCTGGGAGTTGCCATAAGTGAGCGGCAGTGGGGGAGACGCGATTAGCCCAGACAGTGCTGATGAGCCGCCACATCTGGGGCAGTCTTTATTCAGCCTCTCAGCTCGTTAGACATCTCTAAACAGCCACTTAACCCCAGAAGGGGCCGCAGAGACCTGCCGCCGCTCTCTAAAAGCGAGACCTAAGCGATCTCGCCCTCAGCTCGTTAACGGAACCCCCACGTCAAATTAAATAAAGGAGTCGGTTGAAAGAAAAGGCGCGGCTGGCTCTGATGAGAAAGGTCTGGGCTGCGTGTTGTATACCAGCCACAGCCCTGCTGCGTTGAGGCATCCACGGCATCATCCGTGTTTTGGTGAACCCACAAAAAAAGGAAAAAACTCCACTGCCCACCCAGGTGCACCCACGGCAACGCTGGTGAATTTATGACTGAGGCGCTCTGCGATCTCCACCACTTGATATTATTTTTTAGGATTTGTAGCACTATAAAGGGGGGTGGGGCACGCAGTAATGCTGTTTATCACTGTCGAGCCGTGCACATGGGTTGACAACATGCAGTGAAAATGCAAACACATTGAACTGCCACTAGCGACGTGGTGGGAATGTGCGTCTGCCCGCGGGTCCGCCGTGCTGACACATGGGAAGAGCAGCATGCGGCATCCAAGGGTGTCTGCATGGTGCTGGGTGGCCCCTCTTCTCGCATGCCTAATCCGCAGAGTCTGACAGCCAGCCGCTGCAGCCTGGATTTGGGGATCTTGTGGTCTGATCCCCCACATATCCTTTAATGTTTGTGAGTTAAAGGTGTCTCGAGTGGTTTCTCCACCTCGTTCTAGCAACTGTTAAAAATATGGCACATTCAAGCCGGATTACAGTGCGGATGTGATGAGGCGGGTATGTTGGAAGATGACTAAACCCGTTAGGTGAATTAACACTTCACTAAGACAGACAGCCGTCTTTCACTGTTATAAACGGCACCTCTGTCCAAAAGATGATAAAAGCGCCATTCAAGCGTCCTGTCCAATGCACATGGTGGTCTTGCCTCGTTTCGTAACCATCTGCTTGTGCAAAGTGTGCCAGGCCGTGATCACTCATAGCTTTCTCTTACTGTAACACTTCGGCATCCTGCATCTTCTCTGGCATGAGTTCACTTACACCATCACAGTTACCATAAAAATGATTCACCATGGAAAGTAACGTGAACTCAGTCTCGGACAGAGGCATCTTTTTAATAAACCCACGCTGCTGTATGAATTTGCCTCGTTTTCATACACAATACATTTTGGCACGCTGTGACTAAAGCTCCTCTCTGAGAGTCCTGAGCCTGAAGGGATACATTTTCCTTATTAAATTCACACCAAACCACCTTAGTGTCATTTTTGATTCACCCCAATTATAAATAAGCACATTAGAGTTGAGTTGTGTGTCTGCAGCGTCTTAGAGGGGAAAAAGGTTTCTGAAGGACACCACTACCATCAGAGTCATTGGCTGCCCTCGTTTACCCGAGCGGCTAAAAGCAGACCTGTAGACGGAGCAGGTCTGGAATGAGACCTCGTCCACATACTGGAAGGAGACTTTTCTTTCAGCAGCTTCTTTTCATATATGATCACCCAACAACCCCCAGAAGCCACGTTAGGGCAGGACATTTAACGGAAGTGGGGACACCGTGTGCTTTACAGAGGGGTGACATCGCACCAACATCGCAGTAGTCTCTTAGGCTGTTTCACACATTCAAACATGCAGCAGCTACATATAGAGGATACGCTGATGTAAAACGTTATTTATCCGAGATCTGTAGCCTGCGCTATACCGAAACATAAAAATAAAAATACTTAGACAAAGTGTATTATGTTTTTTAGAAATTAAGATTTAAAAAAATATATCAAAAATAAGGCTATTAAGTAAAGGTATTAGTAAAAAGTAAAAGTATCATTTAGTAAAGGCAAAACTCTTGCATGTATGTTTTCAGTTTAGGCCCGTACGAAGGGTCGGACTCTAATTGATAGTTTATATGTAATTTCTAATACCAACGATTACTGTGTTATATATTGACTCAGATTTCTGCGAGTTACTGTTAAAATGCGAAGAACCCTGGAGTAACAATTTCCGCAATGTGCAGAAAATGTATGAGGACTTGACCTATTTGCTTGTGATAATGCACTACTGACTGTAGCACCGTTAACGTGGAACACGGTCGACCACACGCGGTGTGCTTTTACCTGAACAGGGATGTTGCTTTTCTTGGGTACTCCCGCGTGCGTGGTGCCCGAGCGGTTAGCGGCCACGGTGGGCGACTCGCCGAGCAGAGCCGATTTAATGGAGTTCACTTTGGGTCCCGCCTGGGCGCCCTGGGTCGCTGCCATCCGCACCGCCGCCAGGAGCAGCGTGACCATGCAGCTCCGCGTGAGCACGAGCATCCTCGGACCGCGAGCCCTTCTTTTGCTCTGAAACGACGTGGCCAGACGCGCGTGCTTGGTCGCGACGACAGCAGCTCACAGGTGTAGGACTCGCGCGTTTTAGGTCTTGCGATGTAAATTCCGTTCAGAAATGTCCATCAGCTGCAGCGGGGAACATACAGACACTGTGAGAGAGGAAGAAAGAAATGTAGGAACTCCTGGCTGTACTTGTTATCTGTGTCGATGCTTCATCTACAGGGCCAGCACAGTGGTGGAGAGACGCACTTAAACGTAGGCTACCGATAAAGCGTCCAGGGTCACTTGCTGTCCATTCCTGGCTGCGTGCAGGCCCTCTCTGTTAGAAAACCTTGGCGTTTGAGGACGAGGGACTCGCGCTTTTATACGGTTCCCTTCCTCCGCCCCCCTGCTGCAAGGACCGAGCTCGGGTCTTAGTGCGTGCGGCGCGCCGCGCTCGGAGCGCCCCCGGGTGCCTTCAGCGGGTGGAGGAGACACGAGCACGCAAGACGCACGCGCTTTCACGAGCGGTCTCTGGTAACAACCGTTAACCTGTTAGTCCTGAATGGACTCAATTTTAAAAAGAGCAAAAGAAGCAAACATTCGGACAAAATTTAGGAACGATTTCATTCTAACATTTGTGTGGTTTGATGAAAAGCATATTGTGGAAAAAAACAGCGACCATCAGACCCTCAATATGAGTGTGGAATATGTAGAGGACTTGTCTCATGTGTTTGTTGCCTGTGGTCATAACTTGTTAAATGTGCAATTACTGATGGAAGCAGCTGAAAAATTAGGAAGGCAGACCAAATAAAATCTCTGCTGATATCTGAAGTAGGCATGTGCTGATACAAAAGAAATGATCATGATAATTGCCTCGGCTTTTTTTACGGGTTACGATATTATCACAATATGGGGAAAACCAAACAAAAAACAGTATGTTAGAGATGGAACACTAATCTTATTGCTTCCTTTTGTACAACACCACAGTGCTGGTAGTGGCACAGCAGTTTTCATTAGTTTTCTGAACCACAGGCTTGGATTCAAGTTCAGCTACTTGAAATGCAATAAAGTGTGTATGATTACAACAGACGGAGTATTCATTTAAACATTACACATGACTAAATGTAACGTGCCAGTAACTGTTAAAGATACTTGCTGGCCATTATATTTAACCTTTCACAGTTCCATAGGACTACGATGTGACTGCTGATAGCTACATTTAGTACCGAGCAGCTGTTTCCCTCTTGCTAGGCATGAAATCAAGCATATTCCATATGACACATACAAACTGATACACATCTGATCCGTAAATGCAAATGATTAACGTTAGCAATTACAGTAGTAATCTACGTTTGAAATAGGCTACATGGAACTGGCAGAAAATAGCAGAATCCACAGCTGACGATTTCAGCACAGTTCCTCCTCTGAACAACTGTTGGTTGCTTACAGGAACCTGCAGAAATCCTTAGAGCAACTTAACTAAGAGCTCTCCAGCATGTCCACACTGTTCCTGAAGGCTCACTCATTCCTCCTTCACCATTCACCACTGACTGGAGAAGCTTCACATGGTGGTAGGCTGCGTACTGCTCTCTTGCTGAAATGCAGGGAGATTTGTAACACCCCAACTACAGACTACAACGGTACTAGTGATAGAGAGAGACAAGACCTGCAGGTCGGAACATTACTCGGAATAAACTCACATCTACTAGCTAGCTGCTTAATATTTCAATCATTACAACACAAACCCGAGCCCGATCTGAAAAACGATACCTGACGGCCTTTGCCGGTTTGGGTCAGGTTGCAGATTTCTCATTCCAGCTAGGGAGAACCTTGTTGTATGCTGTTAGAAAACCTTAACAGTGTTTAAATGGCACTACGAGTTTGCCTTTCGTGCGCCAAGTGGCCTCATCATGTATTTTGGCCAACTGTCTGCAAACACCTGTCCTTCATGTTCTCTGTAGCCATAATATTTCCATCCTTCTCTTATGGAGGTTAAAGTTCTGGAGTCACGCCACCTTCGGCCATGCTCTGGTGCTGCTCTGCTTCCTTCTCTCTCACAACTGTGAGGACAGTGTCCCGCAGTGTGAGAGGATGTGAAAACAGACGATATAAGCAGCTGACCGCTCGTTTTGTGTCCACAATAACGTTACTGAACGTCTCTAATAGCGCGATATACCATATCATCATATACCAGCACATGCCAACTCTGAAGAAAGAAAGGCTTTCTGGGGACTTTCATTTTAAATATCTTCCATGTGATGTCAGTTTCACAGAGGTATCGGGTCATTAACATGAACTTTTCAAAGTTGTACTGCTGCATCAGTTGAGACTGGAATTCTATTCTTATGTACACATCCTGGTTTAAAATCTGATGTCTTGACAGTGTTCTGGTTTGGGGTCCAGTCTGGTGCCGTAAAAAGGATTTTGGATGAGCCTTAAGTCACTCTGTCTACATGTTTTGCAGATGTGTTTTTAAAAGCTTATGAGATGACTGGGGGACCATTACCCTGCTGGGATAATCGGAGTTAGTCCTTATGGGCAGAAGCTGTAAAATAGGCACCAGGTCTGTGATGTGGTAGGTAACTGGAGGCCGGCTCAGTAGAAGTTGGCCGGGCCTTGTGTGATGATTGTCTTTTTGGCATGTTTGCTTGGCTAGTGGTGAAGTTTGGAATTGGTCTGAGTGTATTTGCAAGATTTGGTCATCACCCCAGCCGTCACAAGATAATTGAGTTTTGACCACACTGGTGCAGTATTTATACTCTCACATACAAACAGGGACGCCCTGGAGAGTGATTGATCCAAGCCAGCTGGAAACACACACACACACGCACACACACACACGCCAAATCTCACCTGTTCTGATTCTGATGCCAATTCAGAGATAAGCAAACGCTTGCAGAAGTGCAGGGTCAGATGCTAAACTACAACCTCACACCAATAAAGTGTGTGATGGGGAAGATAACTTGAGAACTGAGGCTCAGCTACCAGTGCTCCCCTGGGTCTGTCAAAGAGGCGAGAAGCATTTAATCACTATAATTACAGTCGTACATCAAAATCGTTCAAGTCTCTTGGATCAAAACCACGACCTGAGTCAGATTTTGTTATTTCAAATTTTGCTTAATATAAATATACTATAGGTCAGTATGTACCTGCATTAGCAAGCAAAAACAACAATAACATAAAAAAGGAAACAGAAGCATCTGTTCAGGCAGTGGTACGCCTTCTGCACTACCAGGGACAAACAGTCCACAGCGTCCGCGAGGAGTCCTGTCGGCAGTCCTGTCGGCAGGCATCATATGGAGCACAGCACTGGGACTCCTGCACACGGCTGCCAGGCAGAATCACATGGGGCACTTGGGTCTTTAAAAGGCCTCTGTCTGATTCAAAGGCTGGGACTTGGTTAAGTAACTGTGGTCGCAGGCTTTGATGTAATTCGTGTTGTTGGAAACGTTCTCACCCGAGTGAACCAAACTGGTTCTTATTAATGGATCACACAGCGTGATGGCAGCTTTCTCCAAACAGGTCAGACGCATAAAGTTGCCATTAGTCTCCACGCTAGACGCAGCCCGCCCGGTCCAGCCCACCCTGAGGCTTGTTCTGTTTTGACGGGGGGTGTCTGGAACTATGCCTACATATGCACACGCGCACGCACACACACACATGCAAGTACTAAAGCAAAATCTCTACCTCTGCCTCTGTTTATCTGCGAGACTAGGTGTATCTAGTATGCTAAATTAGGATTACAGCTTTCTTCCTAAAAGTGAACAGAAACGCTGATAGAATGGCAAATTTGTTGACATAATGTTTCTCCTTCTCTCCGTCTTACTCAGCTCTAGTCAGAGGGTGTGCTCCACTCATTTTGAAATACTGCAATGGTTGGTGGTCTATTGCAGTGAACACACCCAGTCTGACTTTGATGTGACGTGAAGATGACACAACACACACACCCACACACACACACACACACACCCACACACCCCCCACACCCCCCACACACAAACACACACACACACACACACACACACAACACACAACACACACACACACACACACAACACACACACAACACACACACACACACACATACACTCACTGTTAAGAGTACAGCTATCCCTTTTCCCAACCTCTTTGACCCTAGACGTGTGAGCCGTTTCCAGACATGTGATGCAGGTGACGTGACACTTGTATCCCAGCAAGCCAGGAGAGTGAGGTGGGTGAGGAGAGTGAGGTGGGTGAGATGGGTGAGGAGAGTGAGGAGGGTGAGGAGGGTGAGGAGATTGAGGTGGGTGAGATGGGTGAGGAGAGTGAGGAGGGTGAGGAGAGTGAGGTGGGTGAGGAGAGTGAGGTGAGTGAGGAGGATGAGGTGGGTGAGGAGAGTGAGGAGAGTGAGGTGGGTGAGGAGAGTGAGGAGGGCGAGGTGGGTGAGGAGAGAGGAGAGTGAGGTGGGTGAGGAGAGTGAGGAGGGGGAGGTGGGTGAGGAGAGTGAGGAGGGTGAGGAGGGTGAGGAGAGTGAGGTGGGTGAGATGGGTGAGGAGAGTGAGGAGGGTGAGGAGAGTGAGGTGGGTGAGATGGGTGAGGAGGGTGAGGTGGGTGAGGAGAGTGAGGTGGGTGAGGTGAGTGAGGAGGATGAGGTGGGTGAGGAGGGTGAGGTGGGTGAGGAGAGTGAGGAGAGTGAGGTGGGTGAGGAGAGTGAGGTGGGTGAGGAGGGTGAGGAGAGTGAGGAGGGTGAGTTGGGTGAGGAGAGTGAGGTGGGTGAGGTGAGTGAGGTGGGTGAGATGGGTGAGGAGAGTGAGATGGGTGAGGAGAGTGAGATGGGTGAGGAGAGTGAGGTGGGTGAGGAGAGTGAGGTGGGTGAGGAGAGTGAGGAGGGTGAGGTGGGTGAGGAGAGTGAGGTGGGTGAGGAGAGTGAGGTGGGTGAGGAGAGTGAGGAGGGTGAGGAGAGTGATGTGGGTGAGATGGGTGAGGAGAGTGAGGAGGGTGAGGAGAGTGAGGTGGGTGAGGAGGGTGAGGTGGGTGAGGTGGGTGAAGAGAGTGAGGAGGGTGAGGTGGGTGAGGTGGGTGAGGAGGGTGAGGTGGGTGAGGAGAGAGGAGGGTGAGGAGGGTGAGGAGAGTGAGGTGGGTGAGATGGGTGAGGAGAGAGGAGAGTGAGGAGGGTGAGGAGAGTGAGGAGGCTGAGGAGAGTGAGGTGGGTGAGGAGAGTGAGGTGAGTGAGGAGGATGAGGTGGGTGAGGAGGGTGAGGAGAGTGAGGAGAGTGAGGTGGGTGAGGAGAGTGAGGAGGGTGAGGTGGGTGAGGAGAGTGAGGTGGGTGAGGTGAGTGAGGTGGGTGAGGAGAGTGAGGTGGGTGAGGAGAGTGAGGAGGGTGAGTTGGGTGAGGAGGGTGAGGTGGGTGAGGACATTCTGGCCAATCATTGCATTTGCACAGTTATTGCAACAAATCGAGCTGTTTCTGATTAGACCAGCTGGGCCATGGCTCCATGACCTGTGCTCAAATTTATTTTCCACGAATGAGGAAATACAGCATGTGTAGTTGAAACATTTGTTTGATTTCCGTAAATCATTTTTCCATAAAAGTTCAGATAAGAATCAATGGCATCTAGATATGGGTGGATGCATTAGAGCGTTGTTTCAACTCCTGCCAAGAATAGAATAACAGGCGAAATTCAGGGTGTTCTTTGCAATTCATGAGTGAAAGCATACGTGACTCAAAGAGAAGCCATGTATTATTAACATTTCCTGCTAACGGTGATCGTTCTTTTGTTTTCTAAATGGAAAAATACAATTCCAACTTTAGCCCATTCTGTTCCATTCTGGGGACAATATGAAGTTAATGTGTGAGATTAAAACCTCCCCAGGCCGCGAAGACTGAGAATGGGATAAAGAACCAAAGTCAAACCCGAGCAAGACGAAACCATTAATACAAGTAGCCCTCTGCTACAGGGACAGGTCTGGGTCTCCGGGCTCTTACAAGCCATCTGACATGCCATTATGCAAGTGTGAATAAAAAGGACCTTTGTTCTCTCCATATGACAGAAACTACACACGTGTCTATGCATGCTAGGGCGTGGCAGTTGTGGTCTGCTCTTTTCCACACATTATTCCGTATGGGCCAGCTGGCTAACGAGGTCGCACTGTTGCCATCAAATCCAGTAGGGCTCAGGGGCTGCAATAGAGGCAGCGATGCTTTGGCTAAGGGAAGCCCGGCCTTGCTGGTAATTGGTGCTGCCCTCTCGTTTCTGGAAGATGAATTAGGCCATTTCCTATGAGTCACGCAGCGGTCAGGCCATGAATGCCCCCAGTAATGTCTGTCTGAAGGACTCAGATTGTGTAAGTGATAAGAGTGACCTTTCTCTAGCAAGAGCTGACCACATGAAAGGAGGTTTCTGGCTTTCAGTGGCGCTGAAGGCTTTGGTTCAACCCACATACGCACTGCTAGATGTGACAGAACCTCCTATGCGCACAAGGCTAAGACACCACTAGTGTGGGTCCTTGACAGAGACGTTACTCATCCACAAGGTGTGGTTTTCCCAAACACACATGACAGCATCGCCATTCAACAATACCCGTGTAATTAGGGCCCTTGCATCACAGAGAGCATCACTGAAAAAGCCTTTATCTTAAGACACATTTAGGATTCTTGAAAAAAACAATGTCCAAAATTTCTGCCTTTTCAGGAGCATTGAATTCCTCCTAAACACAACCACTGCCAGAAAAACACGAGCCATATAATTCCACAAAGGTCGGGCACTTATCTCTGACTGCAAGATCAGAACGCCCCAGAGGTCTATATGGAACGTCCGTATGGTTTTATGCTGGAGTCTTACTGCAGATGTGAAACTCATCCGCAAGTATTCCCACACATGCCACGCGGTGATACGGCCAAAGTCTGGCAGCTCCTGCACTTTATGATGTGCCTGACCAACTTGGCCTCTGACATGGCTGCTCTCATGATAAACTGTGATTTCTCAAACATTCCTCCCAATCAACGTGGTTGACCATAAAGTGCAAAACCGCCTGTGGTATGTTAATAGCACGCTTGAAATTTGACAGCACACAAAGCACAGAAACGCGGGTGTGCGGTAGTGGCAGTGCCAGCTGTTGATTGGGTCCGACAGTCATAAGGTTTTAATAGGAGTCAGCGGAGTGGACCAAGCCTTTTAGTAAATTACTGTTCACACTTCACTTCTCACTTCCACTTCTTACATTGTCACCTCGTCCAGATGTTTATGCTGGAGGCATGTCCCACCTTTATCGCAACACTTGGCCTGAACCTCTGGTCACCATTCTGTTTGACATCCTCAGGAATGTGGAAGAGCACCACATGAGCTGTTTGTTCGCGGTCCCTCCCGAGGCTTCTCCTTGACACGTTCGATCACAAGGTGCACTTTAAAGAGCCTCGTTCAAACAGGTCCAGCCGCACCACACTGGTGCTCGGAGACAGCCAGGCAGCAGCTGCACAAAGCTGGGAGTGGTGGCGTGCCCGTGGTGGCGTACACAAGGGCCGCCAAAACAACATGCAGGTATACGCTGCCATATAATCTGATTTTACAAATCTCTTGTGCTACATTGTCTATATGAATTGCAGAAATGAGAAGTCACTTCCCTGGAACTCTGAAGGATGAGCTTATGGCATTCTGCATTCAGAGCACATAAAACCTCCACATAGTTTATTTCCAGTTGCATTGTTTCCTAACGATTGTGTCACCTTGATCTGAAATACCTCAACCTCTAAAATGTGAGATTCAATAGAATCATGCTGTAAATCTTAAGTGAAAAAAAATGGCTTCTGAAACTCCTTTACCTCATATTCTCTATCTTTCTCTTCATGACTTCTTTTTCATAATTTTAGTACATATGCATGTTTTTGTCCTCATATATCTTTTCTCCCCTATAAAGTTGATCTGACCACAGATCAGGTACTCCTTTGTTCTTTGCTGCCTAGCAGTTGCAGTGACATCATTTTAATGTGATCACTCACTGTCAGACTTAGCAGGCCATGCTGGATTGGATGACTGCCTCACAATGCTCCTTTGTCCCCAGACCTGTGATGTAGACACACAGGGGAAAGCGCAGGGTGAGAACCCTGTCTACTGATTCCCAGTGTCGGTTTCAATCAACGTCCCTGTGCCTGCTTGAAACCTTAAGACAATACAAACACTTCACAGAGCCACTGTATAACACAAAATGTGGAGGGGAGGTTGGGGAAGGAGGTGGTTTAAAGGAGAAACACCTTGTGTGTCACCTAGCCAGTACAAAGAGGCTCGTTCCGCAGAAATTCACAGATAAGGTTCAAGATAAGAGCTATTAGCTAATGCGTTAGGCTACACTTTGTTCAGGAATGGAGAAAAAAGTACCAGCTTTGGACAGCTGAGGTGACAATTGATTCCAGAAAATCTTCTGGGTGTCAGAGGAAGAACTGCGGACACTTTTAGAATCTCTCGTCCCACATTTTCTGGTACCGCAAACACTCTGAATTGAATGAGTGCGAGCCTGCGAGGGAACTTTTTCATGCTCTTATCTCAGGACAGCTGCCAGTCCCCGGAAGAGGAATAGGTTGGGAATAGTTGGGGTTTGGACAAGTGCAAAGTTATTCCAAACTGCTCTAAAATCTCCTTTCACAAACCCACCAGTCTCATCTCTGGACAACAGTATCTCCTGCTTCAGGCCAGAGGAGCGATGACTAAGCATTTAGTCAGGAAAAACGCCAAGCACCTTTTAACAGCAACACATAATTATGGAGCTACTCACAAAACTTGGCTGCATGCACACCAAATGGAATCTATGGCTGGCCATGATGGCGGGTTAGTGTATGCGTTGGACATAGCATATAATTACAGAAAGATATTAAATAAGAATGCTGTTAACTTATCCAAGTAACACACACACACTCACACACACACACACACACACACACACACAGGAAGTTAAATAAAAATGACACTATTTTTAAAGTATGTACAAAGACATTTAAGGGCTAGATTTCCACAGTCTAGTCCTAAACTAGATTACACGGTCAATGGTGATTTTCTTTTGAAAGTTCTTTAAAGTATGGGACCAGGCTTAATCTTTGTCTAGGAGAGCAGCGCTCTGGGTTCAGATGTGGTGGCCAACCACATGTTTGGACCACCTGTAAGTGAACGACTTCCAAAGAAGGAGTCGCATTTCTGCTCTTTCACAATTGTGCAATTATTTGATTGGTCCTGAGCTGCATTACAGACATAATGAATGTATCAATACCTTAGAAACATCTGTGCGTATTGCGATAATGGTATTTCACTGTAAGAAGTGAGAAACAACACATCAGAAGTGCAGTATCGCATGCACAGAAATTGCAACCTATACAATTCCCAATTGAAAGCTGAGAAAGTGCTATGCTGGAGATTATCATAAAACCAGCTGTGCTTTGACATTCCCATTGCTTTGCTAATGTGCGTCCAGAAGGTAAGAGGTGTTTTGTTAAACCTGCTCAGCCAACTTAAAAGGGAGCTGAAAAACAGAAGAATACACAGCTCTGGTTGTGTTTTTAATTACGCAACAGATGAGTACTAACCTAAGCAGTTTGTCCGTCTCGACAGTGACGGTGAGGTTCAGAAGGAAGATTGTGGATGTTTCTAGAGGAAACACGTCTTCCTTTAGAGATCCGAAGGGCCCTGAACATTCCGTTATGCCATAAGGTGATCGCGAGCACAGTGTAAATCTTCACCGGTTCTGGCTGTGTAGGCACGTTTACTAAAAGCAGAAAGATACAGAGAAGATAACATAAATCTAAACTGGACATGGCAGCAATTTTGTGTAGGTTTAGAAGCAGACTGTATAATGTGGCGATTCTAAAGCTTTTTCTATAGTGCGCTCAAAACAGGCTCAATAGATGTAGTCAGGATTATTTATGTACAGTATAAATTCACACCGTTAAATTACCCAAGCTGTTTGGCTCAGGCTGGTGACTTTACACATATGTTATCTCGAGGATACAAATCACCCGGTTTGGCATGTAAGCTGAGTTCTTTCAGGACGTAAGGGAGAACACGTTTCCCACCGCGTTTCAGCCTCGCGCTACGGCAGTGAGCTTGAATGGCATCTTACCTTCATCTGCTGGAAAGCCAAACTTTCTGCCCCTCATCTTCTATTAGTTACGCAGCTGAACCAAGACCAAATGTATAAAGCAAATACTGCATTCAAATGATAAATTATTTTCTATGGGTAGCGTTAGATATTTTAAAAAGCCAAAGAAAGTTCTGTATATCTGGTGGAATGGTAGTGCACTAAAATGCAGTCAAAAAGGCTTTCAAAGGGATTTCCAACAGTTCATTTATGTGGTCTATATCAGAAAATAAAACCAAAAATTATTTATATAGTGCTTTTTTCAACAGAATTTTCACAAAACCGCTTTACAAATGTCAGAGTCCAAGCTCCCAGTGAGCAAGCCAAGGGCCACAGTGGTGAGGAAGACTCCCTAGAGCATGAGGAAGAAACCTTGAGAGAAACCAAGACCCAAAGGGACGGCCATCCTCCTCTGGACGATATATGTGGTACCATTTGTGTGGTACCCAGTGGATAAGCTCACAAGCTTCTATGGGTTTGTCTTTGAAATATAACATTAGATTGAGCCTTTTATCCTTGTGTTAACTTGTTAGCTGCTGTCTCTCTGTTCATAGTCTTCATGTTGTTGGGGTTTAT
>NC_137508.1:1317500-1410000 GCF_041902795.1 Electrophorus electricus
TTCAGCCAGGATAAGAAATTCTCATTATCCAATTAAATCATTATTTACTCATTTATGTTTATATATATATTTAGTCCCAGCTCCTAGACTGTAAATCTTATGTTTACCACAAACACATTGCAGAGTCACTGCAAAGGTTACTGTCTCACTCAAACATGTCACTTTCTAATAAATAGAATCTATTCTGGCTCTTCATTGGTCATTTCAATAATACATTAATTACATCCTAGAGATACAAACAGCTCAAGACACATATCCTTGAAAATGGGCTTAGTTTTAAACCAAGGTAAGGTAAAGGTCAACTAGCCAAATGTTGGTTAGCGCAACAGTGAGTGATTTCTGTTAATGTGTGTTGGTGGGGATTTATGGTCAAAGACAACATAAACACAGAAATCTTTGAAACTCAGAAAAAAGGAAATGGTTTTGGCTCTGAAGATTTGCAAGAAAGACATGTGCCCTGGAAACTGGAAATAAAGCTGTGGTTTCTCTCACGGCCAGACAATCAGGCACAGAATGCTGAAGGTAAACTCCTGGATTAGCTAAACTCCAGGGTGGCCTGCAGGTTCCCAAGCAGAACCCAAAGAGAACCCTGCACTAATTCCCACAGCAATAAAACCCTTAAAAAACCCTTAATAGCACCATTCAACAAGCTTCCCTTCAACATCTCAGTCTAAAGCAGACTGGCTCATGATAAAGATTATTTTTGTGTATGGATTTTTAGTGAAGATACGTGTGGCTTTTCAAGATTTGAATATTATTGCTTCCAGACCTCACAAGATATATTTTATAACCTACAAAACTATATAATGTTTCTTTTTACTCTTATAAATTATGGTATTAAAGAGTTTTTTATTCTTTCAAATGAATTTACCCAACTCACTCTGCTTAACCACAATGTCGTCATTATCTTTAGTGATTTTCATATAAAATAAACCAAAAGTTAATTATTTAACTGTCACTAACAATCAGTTAACAAAACAGAAACAAACAACATAATTACACAGAAATATATAAACCATCCCTAATCCAACCTGAAGTATTCAGTAAAGACTTCGCTCAGGAAAAGTCAGGGATGAGTTAACTGTTCACAAGCGTTCACTGTGTGGTTTTGGTTGAGTTAAATGAATCATGCTTGTTTTGAATCCCTAATTGCTTCCGTTTTTCCCAGAATTCATAAATGAACAATTCTTCTTCATTCACCTCTCAGGTTTTATTCATCTGTTTATTTTTGTTTAGTGATTTCCTGATGAAAGGATGGAGGAGTTAGAGGGAAAGGGCTTGCTTCTATTACACCCCATTCATTTACACATCCGGCCCCATTCACTCAGCTGAAAGAAGGAAGTACAATGCCTACAAAGTGTATTGTTAATGAAAACCATAAAGGAGGCATTTAATTGGGCTATTTATCCTCCTCTTAGCTCCTATGCTGTGCCCTTTCTTGTTTAGGGCCACGTTTCACACACACACAGGCTTCTCCTGTTGCACTGGTTGTCTCCTGTGGAGAGTACGGGCCCAAATAATTACCTCAATTCATGATCAAAGCCGGAACAATGTCCAAGACAAATACAATCAAGGCATCGAATAGCACCACGTCTGATGATGTATGGGAATTCAAGATTGCCAAGCAGGTGCCAGCCAGGTGCTCTGCCAAGAACCAAGGTTAAAAACGCATCACTAAACATTACTCCTGACGACGTGCTAGGGCCCAAAATGGAGATATAATAGCCAAGTCATGTGTGATGAGGCACCCAGTCAGGCCTGAGACGAGCGATTTGCGATACTCAGAGTGTCCACATGCATCTACGTTTACATTTACAGCATGTGGCAGATATCCTTGTCCAAAGTGTGTGGTAATCTGTATCAAAACATATCCTCATGCTAGCAGAATAAGGTCAGTGTCAAAAAAAAAAAAACCTGTTAGAGAAGAGTTAGCACAGCAAGAGAGAAACCAGTCATTTTTTGTTTGTTTGTTTGTTTGTGATTTTCCTCAGGGTTGCCGTTTCAGGCCCTAAAACTATTTCAGTGTTTGTTTTTGGTCCACAACATTGATGCTCCTCGTCATACTGAACGCAAGTTCCATGTTCCGCGTCATCCTCCAGTTTGAACTTTTCTGTTGAATGCAGCCCACAGCACAATTGCACTCACAAACTCTACAAATAATGCTGACGTGAAGGTCAAATTCTAAAGCAGCTGATGCACCTGACACATTCCACCGCATTTATAGGCTGCATTTGTAAAATGCAACCCACACACTTTTTTATTTTTACACAGCTTCTCATGCGCCTCTGTGATGTTTCTTCTTTCTCTGCTTCTAATATTATTATACAACACAAGACTTTTAACTTTTTCTAATCATAAATTTATATCAAATCATGACAAACATTATTTAAATAGATTAGCACACTATACAACACTCAAAACAAGAAACGAACAATCTAATTTCCCCCACAAATCTCTTCCCTGCTGCCCCAGTTCACACCCATACAGGGGCAGCAGAGCATTGGAAGCCCCATTTCTTCCATTGGTTCCATGCAAGTTCATTGCCGTAACTAAAGGCTTTCATAACATTCACTGGCAAAACGAAAGGCCAGTAAAACGTTTAAAGCTGAAATGTGAATTTCAGTGCTGACAGACTCTTCGGCTCTGCCCACTGAATAGGATATAATATATTCAAAAGAGTGGCTTAGATAGTGAATGTGTCTACTAGTGTTGGTAATGTAGGCTGCCAACAGCAAATTACTAATCATTATTCTGACCAGGCACTGACACTACTGTTGTTTATCCCATGTGGCACATAGTGTGGTTCTTATGGCAGGTATCTGCATATATAAATACTATATATATATTAAATACTATATATATATATATATTTAATAAGAAATATATGTGGCTTCCTAATGTATTTTTGGAGTGATCCATATATGATTCTAAATGAAGACATCTTACAACAAAATTTAGACATTATCTTATATTTTACTGTGGATTTATCATGGCATAAACATGTTTTGAATATGAAACTTGTCTGATATTAAATTCTTTAAATTCTGTATGTAGGCCTAATTCTTACATTTGAACCTAGGATTTCTGCATGATCCAAGGTAAATTTTATTTACTTCCTGTATATTATTACTATATTTGTTTTTAGATATGTTCAGTTTATTAAAATACTATATTATACACATACACAAAGAAAATATTTAATATATATTGTCAAAAAATAGATGTACAAACAAACAGTCATGCTAACCCAGCTTAGTGTCAGAGTTCCTATATGAATCAACGTAATTACCAAGCTCATATTAGTTATATGAGCCCCGTAAAACAGGACAAATGAGCAGCATTAGTCTTTCAACAGCATTAGTCTACCTTTGAGTCTTCTCTTCTCTTTTAATTCTGTTGTTCCTGTGTGATAAACCAGATAAAAATAAAGCATACGTAGATCGCTTTAAAGTTAGGTTGTTTTGACGTTTGCATTGTACATTTATACAAACATTAAAACTTCTCAAAAGCAACATATAGTGTGCTCTAGAAGTCAGCCTCGGGTTTGTCCCACTGGGGTTATGTATAATAATTAACAAAGCATTAAGCATATTTGATTGTTATATTTCAAGAGCATAAATTACTATACTCTAACCCAGATCCATGAGCATACTGATAATATTGAAAATCAGTATTGAACTGAATTCAATATTGGCTGTTATGTTACCCTTCAAAGACCACAAGAGATGGTAGCACTACCTAGGACTGATACCATCTGCCAATAAGATAGTTTTCACCACCAAGTTGAGTTTGTAGTTAGATTGGAATTGGGAATCAATCAATAGGCCAGAAAACAAAGAAAAGTGGACCAAGCTTGGTGGAACAAGAACCAACTTTCAGATTCAGATTGCATGAGAGTCCTGGTGTACAAATAAAAAATGACAAATGTATTAATTTTACAATCATATTCAGGCATTTCTGGCCTGAAAAAGCAACAATTTAAATTTTGTGAGGAGAAACACCATATATTACTAGTGGCCTCAACAATCAATAAACATGGTATTTCCATTACAGTTGTTGTTACTGTTTGCATTGACAGGTTATATCAATGACCAAAAATTAAAAGTAATTCGTTTATTCAGATGTTAGCTAGATACTCGTCTGCTAGCTAGAGTTCATAAACCTGTTGGCAATAACACTAGCTAGCTAACGCTACACGGTTTCAGGAGAAAGTCACCAGAAAGATGTGCATGCATTTCAGAAATGGAAGTGGAGATTTGTGTCATTTATTGACAAATGTTGATCCCACAGTTAAATCAGTTAATAAAAGATATAATGTCATGATTTGTGTGTTAAAGCATCATACCACTTTTATCCTAACACAGTGATGATGCATATGCACAGACATTTAGATTTAATAAAATTTTGATAAAATAAAATTCAAAATAAAGGTTTTTCAAGCATATATGAATCCTCTCTAAATTCCTATGGGAATCAACTTAATTATCAGGATCATATCAGTTATATGAACAAACTCACCATAAATAAATAAATAAATATCTGGTTGATATTCGACTTGATTATCGAATATCTTTCTAGCCAATCCCGGAGGTAAGTGAGGATGGCAGGGCAGTTTTCTGCAGGAAGCCCGTTCAAGAAGACTTATTTTTATAGAAGACTTATTTTTACAGAAGACTTATTTTTATAGAAGACTTATTTTTCTTTTCGAAAAAGACCACTTGTTCTTATTCAGTAAAAATACTTAAATAAGATACACTTTTTAAGTTAAAAAAATTGCACAGAGGCAATTTAGTATGCCACATTAACAAGGTGTAAAATATAAACATATGGGAAAATATTGTTGATAAGCGTTGATAATTAAGCTATTTGGTTATTCCACATTTCCCCCAGCAAACATTATGAATCAAATGCACTTCTTATTTTTCAATTAGTTAATGGTAATCGATGACAGCTAAAGAAGACTACAACATTTCATCCAACGACACAGTAAGGGTGAATATTGGTTCTTTTAAATTCGTTTTATTAGCCATGATACTAACTTACTCTCACTAACGTACCCAAAGGCATGTCCCCTGTTGGAGGTAAATGGGGGCTAATGTTACTAGCACTGTCACACACCTTTATTCCTAAATTTGAACTCTAAATTTTACAGATACACAGAAGCACACATATGAAGGACCTATAGCATGTATCTGACAATTTAATTTACTTTTACATTCAATTTTTGTTGCCACTAGGTTCTAATTACGTGATTCATGTAAAACAAATAAGAATCATGTATGATTTCCATAAAACTTTCCCATACGGAACGCATATTATGCAGTGTAGCATGGACTGCCCATCTTTTGGTACCTCTCATTATGCTGCCATTATTTCTCTCTCACTCTCTCTCTCTCTCTCTCGCTCTCTCTCTGTCTCTCTCTCTCGCTCTCTCTCTCTCTCGCTCTCTCTCTCTCGCTCTCTCTCTCTCTCGCTCTCTCTCTCTGTCTCTTGCTCTCTCTCTCTCTCTGTCTCTCGCTCTCGCTCTCTCTCGCTCTCTCTCTCTCTCTCTCTCGCTCTCTCTCTCTCTCTCTCTCATAGGGTGACCTATGCTTGCTGACAATGAGCAAATAAACTCAGCGGTTGTTTCTTCCCAGGCTCTCAGATAGCCTCATTGTTTCCCTTTCTGTGTAGATAAAAAGGTGTTCATTAGCTTAACTGTGACGTAAGAGCCAGAGCCACATTAGCTACCATATTTGAATACAGCAATCTGTGGGTGCATTACAACATCAGGAGATCCCTTTTCATGAGCATAAATTGTCCAATAACATGAGTTTTACATTGTCGTAGGTGGATACCTATTTATTTTCACTCCCTTTCTTAAAATTGGTGCATACGTAAATAAAATGTTAATGGATATATATACAGTGGTGTGAAAAAGTGTTTGCCCCCTTCCTGATTTTTTTTTTTTGTATGTTTGTCACATTTGAATGTTTCAGATCATCAAACAAATTTAAATATTACACAAAGATAACACAAGTAAACACAAAATACAGTTTTTAAATTAAGGTTTCTATTATTAAGGGGAAAAGTGGCCCTGTGTGAAAAAGTGATTGCCAACCCCGATTAAAACATACAATAACTGTGGTTTATCACATCTTTGGAAAGCTGAGTTCAATGTCTCTAGCCACACCCAGGTATGATTACTGCCACACCTGAGCTCAATCAAGAAATCACTTAAATAGGACCTGCCTGACAAAGTGAAGTAGACAAAACGATCCTCAAAAACTAGACAGCATGCTGTGATCCAGATAAATTCGACAACAAATGAGATACAAAGTAACTGAGCTCTATCAGTCTGGAAAAGGTTATAAAGCCATTTCTAAAGCTTTGGGACTCCAGCAAACCACAGTGAGAACCATTATTCACAAATGGCAAAAACACTGAACAGTGGTGAACCTTCCCAGGAGTGGCTGGCTGACCAATATTACCCAAAAAAACACAGCGACGACTCATCCAAGAGGTCACAAAAGACCCCACAACAACATCCAAAGAACTGCAGGCCTCACTTGCCTCAGTGAAGGTCAGTGTTCATGACTCCACCATCAGAGGCTGGGCAAAAATGGCCTGCATGGCAGAGTTCCGAGACGAAAACCACTGCTGAGCAAAAAGAACATAAAGGCTCGTCTCAGTTTTGCCAGAAAACATCTTGATGATCCCCAAGACTTTTGGGAAAATACTCTGTGGACTGACAAGACAAAAGTTGAACTTCTTGGAAGGTGTATGTCCCATTACATCTGGCATAAAAGTAACACAGCATTTCAGAAAAGGAACATCATACCAACAGTAAAATATGGTGGTGGTAGTGTGATGGTCTGGGGCTGTTTTACTGCTTCAGGACCTGGAGGACTTGCTGTGGTAAATGGAACCATGAATTCTGCTGTCTACCAAAAAATCTTGTAGGAGAATGTCCAGCTGTCTGTTTGTGACCTCAAGCTGAAGGGCACTTGGGTTCTGCTGCAGGACGATGATCCAAAACACACCAGCAGGTCCACCTCTGAATGGCTTAAACAGAATGAAGACTTGAGAGGCCCAGTCAAAGTCCTGACCTGAATCTGACTGAGATGCTGTAGCATGACCTTAAGAAGATAAAAATCCTCCAATGTGGCTGAATTACAACAATTCTCCAAAGATGAGTGGGCCAAAATTCCTCCACAGCGCTGTAAAAGACTCATTGCCAGTTATCGCAAACACTTGATTGCAGTTGTTGCTGCTAAGGGTGGCCCAACTAGTTATTAGGTTTAGGGGACAATCACTTTTTCACAGAGGGCTATATAAGTTTGGATTTTTTTCCCCCATAATAATAAAAATCTTCATTTAAAATTCATTGTGTTATGTTTTGTCTAATATTTAAATTTGTTTGATCTGAAACATGCAAAAAAGGGGACAAACACTTTTACACGTGTGTGTAGTGTGTGTATATGTATGTGTATGTATGTATGTATGTATATATATATATATATATATATATATATATATATATATATACACACACACACACACATATGTATATATATATATATATATATATTAGTACGTGGGTTGCTGCACGGTTGTTCATATCTTTTAAGCTTCAACTCAAATGAGGAAAATAGCCACTTAAAAATGATGTCCCTTTATTGATAGTTTGTACTGAGAAGTTACATTTAGTTACAACAGTTCAGCTAGTAGCTTATCTAACTCCTTACATTCCTTTTATATCTGATGCATTTTTAATATTACTCAGGTAATTTTATTCTACTTTTATTCTTAGCCTGACTAAGCATACTTGCTTCAGTATTGTTTTTGGCTACTATTCAGCCTAACAGGTACATTAGTTGCATTAGTTACTATAGTTAAAGAATTGTAGTTGCACAGTTTGGGGTTAAACTACAGAGTTGGTACCAGGAGTCTCACTCATAAGATTTGCTGCTAAATCCATTAAAAAGAAAACAGCAGCGTTAAAAAAAACCCTGAATTAATGCTGACAGTCACTTTTGCATTTACTGTACTGTAGTTGTTACAGTAAAGTATGTGCTGCAATTTTTAAAAACTTGTAAACAACACAGCATCTGGCTTTGAAACAGTAGATGAGAGGAACCACCATGCACTGTTAAAGAGGGGGGGGGGGGGAACAACCCTCAAGCAATGCTCATGTAAGATTTAGTAGCCAAGATTCATTTAATCTCAGATAAGGCAACTGAATCCCACTCATGGAGACCTGACACTATGCAGCGTGTTTTCAGACCTAATGAACACACCTGACTCAAGTGATCACAACTCTCAGGAGGGTCTAAAGATTACAGCCAGTAAGGGTTGGACCTGAGCTCTTCAGAGTGCTACATCCCCCAGCAGGATCGCTGGGTGCCCAGGGGATCTCCACTCAGCAGAGAGCTCCAGGCTGGCATCTGGCTGGCAGCCAGCCACAGACAGCCTGTGTGTGCAGCCTTCAAGCAGAAGGCAGTGAGCTGGAGCATTGGCCCTATGTGGTGCAGCTCGAGACATTGCGAGGCACACACTCGACAGGGGCCAAAGGGGGGATCACGAAAGGCTGACTGTCAGCTACACTCCCCCGTAATAAGAACAGGGGATTTGTACATCTTGGGTCCCAGGCACATCGTGAAACAGATGCTTGGCTTTGATGTGCACAGGCCAAGCTGCAGTTTTTGATGTATGATACCCTTCTATCCGTGTGATCTCTTTATATAGCCCCCTTTCCATAAAGGTGATGCCCCATCTCTCTCTCGCTCTCTGGAGCCTCAGCTCACTCTGATATGCAACACCTAAGAATGTGAGAGATTAAAGGTAGTGCATGCTAGCGATTGTGACAGTTTGTGAGGTCGGCCTTGGGTGTCAGTTCCCTGGCACAGAAGCAATGGTTTGAAGACAAGAGACTGATATGAGGATATCACTGCACATGTTCAATCCATGGTTGTGTAATCTGTGTTAAAATACCAGCACTGACTCGACAGTCACATGGTGCCGATCTTCATCTGTGAGGCAAAGCAGGCATGGGATGAGCCTTCATTTAATACTGAATGACAATGGCAGGTCACTGTCTTCTTTCAAGATGTGGCGTTAAAGTTCAGCTTTGACTTTGCCCTGCACATAAAGTGATGGACACTGCTGTATTGTCTTTTTACAGGAGAGCTGTTTTAAAGGATGGCTTTGAATCAAAGCAAAAACAGATGGTGAGGAAAAGGAGCTAAAAGCAGATGGAGGTCGTGCACTTGAGAACCCGCCCGTCACAGAGGCACATGAGGTCACACCATGTACCACACATGGGTAATGGTGCATGTACTGGCTACACAAAATAGATAAGGTGACAGTTCTTATCCAACATGAATAAGACTCACTCAACCAGTGCAGCAATACACAGATGTGTGTGTGTAATTCTGAATACAGTCTGCATTAGGCAACTATGAACACAAATACACTGATTTCATCATTTGTTTGCCCAAACCAGTAAACAAAGATACTGTCAAAAAAGGTTTATAAAGATCCTTAAGTCCAAAATATTGCTAATAATTATGCTATAAAAATCATAAGTAATAATTCCACACTGACTATCTGGGCTTTGGAGTCAGTCCAATACCTCTGAATAATAAAATTCCCTTCCAAATGACCCATAACTGTGTGGGTGGTATTTTAAGGAATTACAATATGATAACCTGTTCTACTTTGCTAACCATCAAAGGCAAACAGCTGTAAGGCTCATACAGCCCTGTGTTGACAGGGCAGTTATCTTATTATGAACTAATATTTACCCAGCAACCAGAGCTTCTCTATCACCTTCCAAATGACATCAATCAGATCAGAAACCAGGAGTGTTTACTGTTTCAATGCGACTTAATGGTTTTGGGTTTAAGATAGTTTGCCTTTTCAACACAGTGGAGAGCCCAGGGCAAAGCGATAGAGCCCAATTCCACTAAAGTGTAAAAAAATACACCGGTATCCACATTTCAGAGAAAGGTTTGGGGCAACACTGAGTCATTAAAGGAACCAACTAAAAATGAAACCTGACTGAGACACTTTCAGTGAGTCAGAGGTGATCATACATTACAAACACTGGCAGGCTTTTCCTTGGAGCACAATGCATCGTTAAGATCCTGTGTATCACTTCACTTCAAGACAACAGCACATTCCTCTGCCATAGTGTCAGTGTACCTGGAAATATAGAGGACCCAGTGGAAATCAGACAGCCCTGAAGAACAGTGTCAGCCTGAGATCCAGGATGGAAAGGACTGGAAACTAATGGCAGAAGCTTCGGTACATATGCCAGCTTCCCACATAACGCACCCCTTCACTTTTCAATGGAATGTTCGACTGCTTTTTGAAGTTCCATTAAGGTCTGCGCTTGATTGCCACCAGGGACTGAAAAAGATCTGACCAAGAAAGGACAGAAAAAGGGAAAAGTAATAAAAAGGAAAGCAGAAGAGGACGACGGCGGGTTTGGACGTTACGTCCGAGCCAGTGAACCAGGGAGAGGCGGGGCCATCCCCACCACTTCTGCTTTCACAAGATCTGGGCTGCATCTGGGATCCAGCTGCGTTAGAATGCGCGCGTGTGTGTGTGTGGAAGGCTGCAGCAGTGTCTGCTCTGTCCAATACACACATTACTGAGCCTGAGCTCCTCCTGTGATTGGGTGCAGCCCTGGTGGACATTGCAGGCTCTGGGACTGGAGAAAAATTAAAAGTCGCACGTTTGCCACTCCTGTGCACATTTCTGCACCTGGAAGTCTCAGGGAATGGGAGCATGTGTATAACAAACAACAACAAAACATGGGAATCTGATGAAAAGCAATCCAAAAATGATTTGCTCAAGTCAAAGAAATGAATGTCTTACATGCCTTGAGCTTGCATTGCCAGCAATAAAAGTCAAGTCTGCAAAGAGAGTAATTAATCAGGATGTCATTTTCCGGTATGAAACAAAACATGTTGCCATTGCAATGGTTATCGGAATGGTTCATCAGAACGGTTTATTGGAGACAATGTAGCAACAAATGATAAAAGCACAAAAATGACAACTTAGAAACCAAATACCTAACCTACACACACTGACTAACCTCTCAAAACACTTCAATAAAGACTTGAGTATTCAAAATAACCCACATGACATGATCTATGGTTTAACCAGGAATAACACCAGTGTGTCAAAACTCTATACACAAGCCAAATAAAAAGAATTAAAAACTGCACTTATTTAACAGATAAATGTAACAGGCTGATCTGTAATGTAACAGATCTGTAATATTGGTAATCTGGGTAAAGATTTGTTGGTCATCTGAATTGAGCTGATGGACCTCAAGGTTTGAGTTCAGATCATTAGACACACTTCCACTCCACTTAGGCTTGGACCACACAGAGAAAGGTTTGGTACTCCCATGATGCAAGGGACACACAGGTACTGATCTGAGGTTTGAATGATGGGCAACCAGCTGTCCAAGTCCAGGCACATGTCTCAGCCTGGTTTGTCCAACCCTTTCATACGTTTTGTAATTAAGGCAACTTGGCCCAATTTCAAGAAACGATATTAAAGGGCATCCTATTAGCAATCACTTTTGGCTGACTGATTTTCTTCTAAACATTTGATAGTCATTTCTTACTAGCTAGAAGAGACTAATGTTTCTTACTGTGGTTATAACGAAATGCTGACTCAGATTTAAAAATACAAAAAAAAATTAAAAGATAGACTTCTTATAACAGCAGTAAATTTAGTCACAGTATTTGTGAAAATTAGGGAGATTTGTGACAAGTCACAGTACAATGATAAAATGCATTGGTTGACAGTGTGACAGCATAGTTAGAATTACTGACAGGTTTAATTCTCTTTGGCAGGTCTCCTCTCCTTCAGCAAGTGCTCGTCCTGGCTGCAGCGTTAAACAGCCTGAGCAGGACAGACAACCCACCAGGGCCAAGATGCCCTGCACTATGCTGCGGCTAAACCACTTTTAAAACTTGATATAAATTTGCCTCTTGGAATCAACTTGAGTTAAAAATACAGTACATAAGCAACCTCTCAAGACTGAAAAGTTCAAAGAGAGACACTAACTATGAGCCAGAGGTGTACGCGTTACAAAACAAGACAATTCCATACACAACTTGCAGCAAAACTGATTTTTTTGTATGTTTTTTTTTTTATTTTAGCATCATTATTTATTTCAGCCGAGTGGTCCCAGTTTCAACCACTGTCTCTTCACCCACTTGCTGTTCCTCTTGGGGCTTTTTTTGTTTGTTTGTTTTTTCTTTGTTGCTTTACCGGAACCCAAACATCCGCCAGCCAAGCTCCTCCTCCGCGCCGTGCCTTACTCCTTCTCCAGAGACTTGTAATACTCCTTAAGCACCGCCCAGGCTTTGGGCGCCATGAAGCCGTCCGGAGGGTTCTGGCCCTCTCTGGCCATCTTCCTCATGCGCGTGCCTGAGATGAAGTCGTAGTCCTGGTGGCTGGGAAAAAAAAAAAAAAAAAAAAGAAGACACACCAGAGCAGAGGGACACCGTGAGAAGGCATCAGTGAACAGAGAGAGATGAAGCCTGGTGCCTGCTGGAACTGGGTCACAGTTCACACTTAAAACAAACTAAAGTCATTTCCATTTGTCTCAGGGCCTAAGGGTGGGAAACCGAGGTGAGCTCATGGTGTTTGCTGCAGTTAACCTGACCATGGAGAGGCCTACTAAATACATGGCAAGGTTGACATATTCTCACTCAAGATCTGTACCCAGCCATCCATACATCCAGCACTTCAAGCAGTAGTCGTTACATTTCCAAACTTCCTGACTCATCTTGGTACATTAAAATACAAAAATAATGTAAACAATCACTATACGAGTTCACAGAGAAAAATCCACAATAAAAGGAATTCAATAAATTGGTAAATAAAAACAGAACAGAAACTCTGTTCCTGAATCGGGACTGGACAGGACACTGGTTTTGGAGGGAATCGGTGAAAGCGCAGAGCAAGATGACGATAATGGAACACTGCTCAGAGACGATGCCAAAGACACCGCGACAAATGTAATCTACTCCGTTATACAGAAACTCTCTGCTGCACAGATTCCCATTTAAACAAACAGCATCACAGATAAAGGGAGGCTCTACTAAAGAGATTGATGTGATAAACACGGCTAATTCTAAACCCAAACCACAATCAGACAGTCTAAATACAATCTCTCACGGCACCTCGACTGTGCTGGAAAAGTTAACATTTGTACGAGATGAGATTTTTCAATTTGGACAAAGCCTTTAAGAAAATAAATCCAACGTGTGCCTTCATTTTCATCCCCAGAGACGTCAGAAGCCTCCGTGCCCTCTGTACAGTCATTTTTTATAAAATGTGGGATCATTTTCTTGCTGTTCTTCTCTGATGTGGTTTGTACACACAAGTGAAGCATTTCATATGGGGAAACATGTCAAACATTTACATCCACCAAGGGGAGAAAAAGTGATCTGGACACAGGCCTCCATCTGTCTACATGGCTGGGGTCTGGACACGCACGGCCTCCATCTGTCTACATGGCTGGGGTCTGGCTGTCACCGACACCTTTGGACGCAATGCTTTGAATATGAATATAAAATTATATATATTATATATATATATATATATATATAAAAAACACAACACACACAACAAAGTGACTAAACTCCTGTCTTACACTGTACCCCCTGCCCCCAAGCTATACTGCAAAAAGAGAAAAGAATACAAACATGACATTTCTGCATCTTGTAAACATTTCCATGTTTAGTTCCCACTTATACTTCAGACACTGCTTGTTGGACCTTGTCTGCCATCAAGATAAGTGTGAAAACCTGTTTGATTTCCCAGTAGCCATGAAGCTTTCAGACAAAGCAGACACCTTTTCTCATTCATTTAACACCACGCAGTGCGGTTTCCTCTTTTTCTTGCGACATGTGCCGTCCCCACCCGTTATCTACATCTGCCGATAATCACGTGCCTCCCAGACCAGAATGGTGGAGGCTCACGCCTGCTTTCTCTGGACACATGCTGCTAATCCCTGCAGTTTTACAAGCTACTGCTCACAACCACAGAGGAGCTGAGCGTGTGAGCTCTTGCTGCCCAGTCTGTCCACACACACGGCAATGCTCTCTGCTGGGAGGGAGCTGCTAAACCATTTTCTCAGTCTTGATTACCTGGTTCAGGTGTGAAATGTTGGTAAAGAGCTAAAATAAAAAGACACAGCTATAAACACAAAAAAAAAAAAAAAAAAGAGTACGTCACAAAACCCAGGACAGACAGCGCTCTACCAAGTAGCAAATGTGGACTGACAAGGAGACAAAACATTAGGAAAGTGAATTACTGAATATGACACATGGTAATATGAGTGATAAGAGTCAGTTACCAGGCATGGAATGAAAAATAAAATATATAAAGTCAAATATTTGAAAATGGCTAGTATGCTTGTGCCAGGGTCTGGGGAAGGGTTAGACGGCATATACTCTACCTCAGATGAGAGCGGTTAATATGCGGTCAAAGGAAAAACAGCTTGGCCTGATTTGAGCCGTTCCACTTTTAGGGAGATCGCTGGCAATTAAGCTCAGCATCCATACTGGTCTCCGTGCTCCAGAAGCAGACGGAACGCCATAAATTTGCAAAGGCGCCAAGTGGAGCCCTTTGAAATTCAGATGGAGCGCTAGACTCTCGCGCTACTCCCCAATCACTCTTTCGCTCCAAGATGGGGGAGGGGAGGGGGCATGCCAAAGACGCGCAGGGCCCGACAGCTTTTGAATCAACACCAAATCCATCTTCTTCACACGCTAGACTCATCTCTGCGGCGGATTAAACACACGAGTGCGTGTTGTTTCAGACAGCCTGGCAGGTCTCACTGCAGGTTTTGTGGTTGTGCTCGTTTAGGGGTGATAAATAGCATGATCTTCCTCACTGTGGCAGCATGCTAGAAGCAGAAATTGGAGCACGATATGAGAATAGACAAACAACCTCAAAATACCTGCACTCAAAATAAGCACAACTTTAATTTAGGTACTATGCATGAACACTGGCACTGAACGCGCTCTTATTTCTTAATTATGTCTTCATTAAACACAAAAACAGTCGAGTAAACATTCTTGCTTTACTGCAACGTCAAATAAAGGGCACAGAATGCTCAATGGACATATTTATCCGAGTACTGGCTGGACAACGATGTCTTTCTGACTGTTCTGTCAGAACATCTACATGACTAGACATTCCGGAGCAGTGTACAACAAACATCAAAGGGGGGAGAGAGAGAGAGAGAGAGAGACACTGAAAGAAGAGTCTTGTGTTTCCGACCAAGGTGCAGATGAGATGGATCCTAATTAACACTTGAGCCTACACAATAATCAAGCTCAATTATGAACCAAAAAACAAAACAAAACAAAAAAAACCACCACACACACCAAGTTCCTGTTGGCCTACACAGAGAGGGAACAATCACACCGGGACAGGCTTCAGCGAGCGTGCTCACGTCACATATGGTGAGGAAACACTGCGACCGACAGTGAAGGGAATTATTAATGAGGAGAGCGCAGCCCAGCGTTCGCTCCTTGCCGGCCGCGGCTCTCCTACACAGTTGCGTAATTAGCTGTGGTTGGCTAGGAGTTCCAAGGCCCTTCAGCGCACAGGGAAAGCCACAGGATTTCGTAAAAATGCCCCAGAAACCGAAAACACTTCCTGTTGCTCTTGGCTTTACCATTTGCCGTAGATAACAACAGGGCAGGCACGACACGCGTGGAAGTTGAGGGAGTGATCGTTTCCAAGCGTCCAGGAGAACACACGTAAGTGTTTACAGACTGGGCGAGTTCCCACCACCGCTGGCCTGTGCAGACCAACTGTTCTCCCGAGACGCAATGGGACTTTTACAAACCTCCCCTGATATCACTTACTGAAACAAAAATGCATAAAGTGAACAATTACATCCATGTGCTTTGACGAAGAGACTCAGTTAAAAGACTTAGAACCCTCAGAGCGCTTTTTTTATGATGGCAGATTTAACCTCAGTGTCCCATTACGTTCATACTGAAAGATGGAACATCCTGGACATAATGGTAGCATCTGCCAATAAATCCCAATGAAGGACACCAGAAGAGGGAGGGCGGGCAGTACCAAGTCTTAAGTTGGGAGGGGGTGGGTTTAAAAGAAGAAAAGAGAAGAACTTACTTTTTGGGGTCATAGAAGTCCATGGCCTTCTTAACCTTGTTGTAGGCTGCCACTTTGAAAGGTACCACCTCCAGGGAAATGAGTCCGGGAGCCATGCTGAGCACTTTGGCTCCGTGACTGGGCTCATACAGGTCTGTACCCGTAGCTGGGTGGGGCATGCCGGCTGGGTCTCGGCCCACGATGTAAAAATTTACTCCTGCAACCATGCGAGCTCGGCAATGCCACTGCACCTGTGGACAGGACGACATTACCAGCAGTTATCTTGTACCAACATCATCTCACACCGGAAAGTTTATTTTTAATATTCTCTTTAACCAACACTGGTCTCTTTGCTCTCCTTGAGCCTGTATCACCAATATCATAGCTGAACAAAGTGGAAAAAATGCAGGGGGGGGGGGGGTTGGGATGTACACAATAATCACAAACTACTATTCTGAGCAAGTCAACAAAAACGTTCACACCTCAGCACCCGCTTGCTGTCGCTTTCATCAAAAAATCCCACTACCTTAAAACTAAAGCTTCCCACCCTTGTTTGGTTCTGAATGTGCTCACACTCACTGCTGAAACACTCAATGCATCCAACAACAGCAGGTTCCTGTGACGTGCTGCTTAAGGAACCAACAGCTTCCTTTCCAAACATTTAATGTGATTTTACCAGACATAATGAAGTTAGCACTCAAACGTCTGCAGTCATCTGAATACTGTTAAGGCGCCAGAATCACACCAGAATCAGAGCCCAGGTTGAGCGGCCAAGCTGATTTTTAAAGAACCAGCTGAGAGGACGAAAACTGCTGAATCGTGCTCATTCTGACAAAGGGAAATGCTTGTATGCGCAGGCTATGGCCAGACTGGAAGAGGCAGAAACATGCACTGCCCTCTGACCCTCTGTCTGCAAAGAGGAGGAGATTGTCCTCCGTTTCCTCCTCGCAGCTTGCGGAGCCTAATAACTTCTTCCTGTGGGCTGCTTTGGAGCTCCAGAACTCCGTCTGCTCCCAATAAATCCTTAATGTCCCTCGCCAAATGATTAAAGGACAGCAGACTTCAAAACAGATAGAGTACGTTCCATCAGTGACAATTTGTGTCTCCCGGTCCCTGAGCGGGGCGTGCGCGGGCAGTGCGTCCCAGGCCCAAGCTGGTTGTGTTTAAGGCAGCAGGAGAGGCATAAATCACGCGGGACCTGGTCAGCTAAGAGGCGCGCGGGTGCGGGACGATCCCGTCCCGGCTGTCTGCAGCTCGGGCCAGCTGCTCTACTCGAGTGCTGCGCTCTCGGCCGGACGACGCCACAGAGAGAGTGACGGTGAACAGCAGCCCAGCTCACAGGCTTGCGCTGGTGGGGGGGGGGTTTGAGAAAGAACACATGTGCTGGAAATGCTACGTTGCAACAAAAGCACACACACACACAAAATCCTGAAGTCTTACTACCAAGAACACCTCAGCACAGTAAAGGTACTAGCTAGTCCCCCCCCCCCCCATTGTCAAGCACACTGGCATTTCTGGATGGAGGCTTAGTTGAACTGAACTGCTCATATACCAATTTCCAGATACAATCTCATCCCAATCAACGACTGTGGGGTCTGGCGGTGGGGGTGCGACGAAACCAAAGTCTGAAGCCAGCCGTAACCCCAGGCGAGATGAGCCCCTGGGCCACCCCAATGCTGCCCTCACCTCAGTGGGGCCGGCGTACATCATGGGCGAGGGGAAGATGGCCACGATGGTGGAGGCAGGCTCTAGCACACCCTCCTCCAGCACGGCGGCGTGCTGACGCATGCGCCAGCCCAGCGGCACATCGTCATCCTTGGTCCAGCCGCCCAGCGGGTGCAGCAGCAGCACGGGGCGGCGGTAGCCCCGCTCCACCAGGCGCCGCTGCGTGTCCTGCATCAGCAACGCATGCCCGTTGTGGACGGGGTTCCGCAGCTGGAATGCAAACACGGCGTCTGATGGGCGAGGAGGGAGTGAGAGAGGAACCGGAGAGGAAGAAAGAAAGAAGTGAAATTCTGGATCAAAAGTTGCTATGATCTTTACAGCATAAGACACATGTGAAACATCTCACAGAAAGCCTAGAACCCACTCAGGACTCTTACTGCGAGATCCCCCACTAGAGGGTCGCTATTAGGATTCATGTCAAAATAAGGCTTTGTATTGGTGACAGTATCCTTGTTTCTGTCAAGACCTTTGAATAACGGAGCTGCAGTTATGGTCAAACGAAAAACAAATCAAGTCAGCTTTCAAGCTTTTTGTTAAGTAACCCGCACAAAACATTTTTACTGATACAAAAAAAGAAACCATGCCCAATAAAAACACAACAAGGAAGTAGGCATTATGGGTAAAGAGTGCTCCTTTGTGGTACCTGCATTCAGCTCTTTGAACTTGTGTCGGAGCTCCGTGGGGGAGAGACGGTACGCATCCAGACCATCATTCCAGTAGATTCGCTCCAAAACCTGCAAGTCCCCTCCCACCAGCCAGTCGCCACTCTCCATTACCATCTACACACACACACACACACACACACACACACACACACACACACACACACACTTAACAGGACAGACTGCCAGGACAACCAAATAAGTTTCCATAGTTGTATAGTGATGTGAAACAGGTCTTACACACCAAGCAGCTTTAAATCTAATGCAGAAGTCTTTAAATGCTGTGTGGTAGACAGAGGGGAAAAGGCAACAATCCAAAGTTAAAAAAAATCAGGACGACGTAGGTAATCTGGATTATGGTCAGGAGATCTCGCCGTTTTGGCTGTGGCGCTAAAACAGTAGCAGCTGCTTGGGTAGTTAAGGACCAGAGCAGGAGTCAAACTGGTAGTTAACGACCAGAGCAAGAGTCAAACATGCCTGAATCGTGCACTTCTTGCTGTCCCAGTGCATCTGTGCAGCATGAGCAGTACTAGTCCAGGCCAGTACTGGCAGGTTAAGACCAGTAACAGAAGAAGGAAACAGGGACGCATATTAGCAGGCACACCCCCGTGGCAGCTCACGGTTCACCCTTGGCACCGTCTCCCCACAGACAAGACCTCTGGATGGGAACGGTTGGGAGCACTGCCGTTCCACCATGGGGAAGGCAGACGAGCAAGCTGCAAGGAAGCAAACAGGAAAACTGGATTTTCCGCCTTGAGATTAAATCCAGGTCGCCTGTCCCAGCCGGCGCTGACGGACACACTTCTGCTCACACTTCTGGCTATAAAAACAGGCGGCACTGTAACTGCAGCAAGCTGCAGACACGAAAGGTCACAGCTGAGCGCTGTCCAACACAGCCACACCACAGCACAGAAGCACCTCTTCAGACCACAGCATCAAGCTCAGATAAGATGGGGAGATAAAATGTACAATTAAGACAGTCAAACGTTCAGTCTACGCTGTACCAGTACACTTTAAAAAGATATGAAGAAGAAGATTAAGTCCTCTCTAGACCCACACCTAAAAGACCAGCATCCAGCTGACGTTAGGGCGGACATCACTGCAGCTCGGTGAACCGTCAGAGTACCTGAGCCCCTCAGCCAAGCTCACAGATGGAAACAATCGCTCTGTATTTACGCTGAAATATTTGGAAGAGTAAGGTGAGAGGGAAGGAGAGGTGAAGAAAGAGGAATAAAGAGAGAGAGAGGGACAGAAGCCTAGCCAAGCACTGTACAAACAATGCTGAGCTACAAATCCAACCAGAACAGATGTGTGAAAATGGAGGAGGTAAGGGATGAAAGGATTATGAGAGAGAGAGGAAAAAAAAGAAAGAAAGAGAGCATGTGTCATTTATCTAAATGGAAAAGACTAGATAATGATCACAGCATGAAGCCCTTCACAGCAAATAGAGTGGAAAATGACAGCACAGCGAGAGAGAGACTCCTAAGCTGGCAATGACACTTTTAAAAACAGTTAAGACCACTAATGCCGAGCGCCAGTCACCCTCAGACCCCCCGTGTGAGCTGAGCTTTGCTTCTTCATTCTGCCACACAGGGTGTGTGTGAGGGACTTGTCGCGTGACTTGAACGTGGGAGCTGAGGGCATGCGTGTGCTGACGTAGCTCTTCCTGTAGGTGGTGTCTGGATCCTGGAACACTTCTTTCCCTGGACGAACCAGAGCTCCATAATGACGTCCAGATCCACTACTGGCTCACTATGGAGTGTGAAGATGCAACTGGTCTCCAAAACAGCCTGGCACTTTTATCCAAAGCCCCTAACAATTATGACAACTTGAGTAATTGAGGGTTGAGGGTCTTGTTCAGGGGCCAGACAGTGGTGGGACATGAACTGACAGCCTTCTGATTATTAGACCAGTACCTTAACTGCTGACCCACTGCCCTGGGTTTACTCTGGTACCCAGGTCATGTGCTGTGTTTTAGGACGTCCAGCCTGCAGTGACCAGCCATCTGCTCCCTGTGAAGCCCTCTGAGCTCGCATAGCCTGACCAGTCGCTCCATGTCCAGGTGGTGCAGGTGCAGCTGTGGGTGGAGGCATCTCTGACCTTGATGTAGGGGTGCTCCCTGCAGGTGGTGCCCCACTGCCTCGCACAACGCTCTTCCTTGCGATGTTCGTAGAACTCTGGGTTCCGCAGGATGGCCACCCGCTGGCCTCCGTAGGCCAACGCCAACGCCGTGCAGCCGTCTAGACGCGCCTTGTCTGCGGTCGAGACGGGCAGGACCACCGGCACAGACATGTTAATAACCCCTCCTGCGGGCAGAGGACAAAAGGTCAAACACACGGACCATAGATCAGTGGCTGGCAGCAGGCTTTGTGGACAAAGGACACACAAAGCCGAGAGGTTAAGGCAGGTACGGTTACAGGGGGAGGTGAGGCGGATGCACTCTGGGACCGGAGGGGAGGCCTGTGGGAGCCCTCACGAAGAGCCGGAGTGCTGAGGTCGGCATCTGGCATATCGATTGGCTCCTGCTTTTCAATACCCTGCTCGGACTTTCCCCTCCTGCTCAAACCAGCTGGTTCCCATAAGACATTAAAACCCACGCGGAGCATCAGTGCCCAATACCCTGGGTCATGCTGCCAGCTCAGGCAGGGATGGGCAAAAAGACACAGACCACATACCGCTCAACTGGACCAAGACAGAGACTCCATAAACAGGAAAAGAGACTGATAAATAGTGAGGGAAAAGAGAAGTTTCTCCAAGTTTCCTTTCAACACTAAGAAATTAAATTAGCAAAATATTATTATAGTGTATGGGTTGATGTAGAATACCTCTTACCAGCTGGGCATAACAAAAAGCAACGGTCTGGCTCTCAAATTCGTATGTGGAAATCATAACCCTTCTTAAAAGTTACTTATATTAAAAGATGAGCGCGCGCTTGTGTGCGCGCGTGCATTGCTTGGCTATACAACAGACAGCGGACAGGTCACTTATGGAGCAGTAAAACCAAATTGACATTTTTTTGGACAGTCAAAGGTGAGGTAGGAAATTGCTGTAGTTACACAGCTCCGTAAATGACAGGAGCAGGTTAGGAGCTCCAGAGCTCCTCGGCACACTGTGGTTCCCGTGATCAGAAAGCCTCTTCGCTTCCGTTAGAGCCAGCGCAATTCCACACCACTCCGAGATCCCCTGGCCAGTTAGATCAACGTGACAAGCCTCGGGCTAAGAACCTGAGACTGTGTTTCTAGCCCCAATCCACTTTAATATTCCATTTAATACAATTTGCCCAGAATAACACTATTCCGTGAGCTTTTGCACACAACAATCTCAGAGCAAAGACGCAAAGTGCTGAGCACGCAACGCTTACCAACAGCACCCTCTGCTGCTGCAGTTTAGTCACAGAGCCATGGTCTTACTTGAAGTTGAGCTTTGGTTAGGCCAAAGCAAAGCTGTGCTTAGACTGGCGAGTACAACTCGGGACCAGAGCACGTGGCAGAAACACTGCAGCACAAGTTCTGCAGTCTGGGACAGTGTTAATCATTCTCACTGTTGGAGACAGCACTGAAAAAAATCAGACTCCAACACCTTACAACAAACTGCATGCTAAAATACGACATTTACACTCATTTCGGAGTGATTTAGATCAGTTCGATGCCACAACCTTGCTGTCGATGGTTCCTCTGGCTCTACCAGGTGACCCGCTGTAGACATGGACAGCTGGCAGTGTTCTCTGTAGCTAAAGTGATTCATAAGGCTCACCGTCCAGCAGGCAGTCGAAATGCAGACACTGCAGGTACTCCCGCTCTCTCATAAAGCCATTGAGTGGCGTGGCCCAACCCTCAGCCAGCACCTGGACCCACTGCATGTCCACCTGAAAGGTAAGGAATCAAAATGCAGCACTTCAAACACCACAGCCTGCCATGAGACTAGCCTACAGCACAATCATGAACACAGGACCTCAAACAGAACACCAGTGCAAGCACTAAAGGGGAGTTTATATTCCACAGCCTATCGCCAGACAACTATGAAGATCACAGTCCGCTTCGAGATCCAGCAGCGCACACACTGGCTTAGCACATCTGCTATGCACCCTCCGCTGTCCAACACAAGCTGTTTCCAGTCAAGCAGCAGGGACTGATCAAATCAGCTGGCTTATTGTAAACCTTCACAGGGACCATAAATCTCAGAAAGCCTTCAGACTGCAGTCGTCTGCTTCTGCGTGGAACTCGAGGTTACCTTGCCAATTTCGACAGCAGGCAGGGTCTCCGCGTCCGCCTTGGCCAAGTCGAGCTTGTTCTCAGGCACATAAAGCTCCTTGACCTCATACGAAGCGTCAACAGGTACGATGTCCTAAAAGGAGAACTCATTTGAGTACTGGTAAAAGAGGTCATATTTCCTGTATACTTCTGTAACTTTACCAAACTACCACATCCAACAGCTGCTGACATAGATGACTGAAGACGGCTAGCATGACATCAGTACCATTACTAGCAACCGAATAACTTCACTAGGTGTCATACTGTTATTACAATAATTAGAAGTATCCCCATGTCCTCCAGTTCAAGCAACAGATCAAACACAGATGAAGAAAGCAAGTTTAAAAGGAAAAACCGCGACTTGGTATTTCAGGGCAGATATAAAGACAAATATCTCCCCCTAGTGGTCAAAGTGAAACCCTGCATGCCATATGCTTCTTGATGCTTCTCCTTTTACGAGGAGACTATATTAGTGTGAAAAGCTGAACTGGGACACAGCTCCGAATGACTGAGAGGTTGTCAACATTATAAAAATGTTGATCACTGCATAAACCTCTCAACCAGTTTTAGAAACGCATGACAGTGACTGAGTCTGATCGAGGAGAAAAGAAACAGGCATTAACTTTTTATGAGGCGATATTCTAACAGATAACCCTACCTTTGAGAACTCAGGGAAAGTGACAATGACATCACTCCTTGCGTTTTTAAAACTTCAATAGTTACTTCAATTTATTTATCCAACAACTGCTCAAACCTGGCCATGCCCAGTGCAACAGCGTATGGGGCGAGCCCTGTAACGGGGAAGTCCAGGCTGAAGCTCACCCTCTCCTGCAGGAGGTCCAGTAGCTGTTGGATGCATTCATTCACGCTGCACGAGTCTGTCTTCAGCACCAGCTCTGGTGACTCGGGCTTCTCGTACTCAGAGTCGATCCCTGTGAACCCTGCAGACCATGAGGGACACACAAGTTAGGCCAACTGCCCATAAGCCAGCCCAACGACGCTCGGTGGGGGGGGCTCAGGTTAATGGAACCATAGAGCGCTCATTCTGGAAGGTTGCGACCCATTTGAAGTCATTTCTAAAACACTGACAACCTTGTATTGATCAAGAAAAAAAAAAGAAAAGAAAAAAACACTTAAAACCAATTACACAGAGTGCTCATGCTTTTCCTCCGTTTCATGTCCAATCTGAGCAACTCAAGTCTTGTTTAAATCCATTAACTGGCTTGTAGAGTAAAAGGAGAAATGACAGCAGTCACACTGGAGAGCAAGTTGTGAAGCCCAGCAGCGCATGACAGGGTCTCCTGCACATCACCTCTGATCTCGCCGGCTCTAGCGCGCTTGTACAGGCCCTTCACGTCTCTCTGCTCACATACGTCCAGCGGTGCGTCCACAAACACCTCAAAGAAGGGCAGACCTGCTGCCTCGTGGATCTTCCTGGCATTCAGGCGGTCCTGTACAGGACAAGCACGGAAAAATGGAGCGAGATCTCCACAGGAGCAATGTAGCACAAAATTAGCAGCCAGGCTCCAAACGTTTGGTAAATGGAACTCAGAACAGAAAGCAGGCAAACGGGCCCCATGTTCCACTCGCTTGGCTTCACCTGTTTATGCATTTCAAATAGATTTTTGGGACACGATGTACAAAATTAGCACTCAGCCATTCATGTCAGCTCTCACACACACACACGCCTGCACACACACACACACTCACCCTGCTGTACGGTGAGATGAAGCTCGCGATGCACACCAGGCCGGCGTCAGCGAACAGCTTGGCCACCTCGGCAATGCGTCGGATGTTCTCCTCACGGTCTTCCGGACTGAAGCCCAGGTTCTTGTTCAGGCCCTGTCGGATATTGTCCCCATCCAATGTGTAGCACGGGATCCCGTGACACACCAGGTGCTCTTCCAGTGCCATGCTGACTGTCGTCTTCCCTGCGCCAGACAGGCCTGGGGAAGAGCACGGAGGAAGAGTCCACAACTGGCAGCTCCAGGAAAACGCAGAATGAATTGCTAATCGCCAAACGAGGCTGACTTACACTGTACTGATAAGAGCTGTCACACGCAAATGAACCATCATCAAGTCAGAGTTCGGTGGGCTTCACGTTTATTTTTAATGTATGCCATCAAGCATCCTAATCTCAGACATTCCAGATGAATGCGCTGAGAGCATTCAGCAAACAAATCGTCTTGATCAAAATTTATATTGCACATTGCAATATAAATGCAATAGTGCTTTACGTATATATCTGCCCTAGCAGACAGAGCACTTTGTCCACAGAGCATTCAAAGACACCCCAAACCCCACCTCACTGCCCTAAAGCACATCACATTCAGGAGTTGAATTAGAATAGGGAAAATGCTAAACATGGCTGTTCTGTAACCTTCCTGCACCATATCCAACATCAACACACACAAACCCTTCATCCATGGGCTTGTTTGGGTTAATTGTTTTTAAGTATAATTACTACGAGTGAGCCTGACACTTTGTAAGCCTGTTGAGAGTGGAGAGGTTAGTTAGAGGCAGTTTCTGGACATCCAAGGACAGACAGTAGTACCCGTAAGCCACACGGTGCAACCACGGAATCCTCCTCTCGTGCCGACGGCCTGCCCACGTTTGTTTCGGCTCACGTGATGGGCCTGATAGGTGACGTTGGTTGCCCTCTGCATCCCCTGGAAATGACATGATCATTCGGTAGCGTGTGAATGTTCTGCACATTCTCTTTCTCCTTTTCTTTCTCTAACTGATATTTCTATGAAGCAAACTGTAAAAGAGCAAAGGAAAGACTTCATGAAACAGTATTATGCAGGTGCAGATTTTAATCCCTTTATGCTCTTAAATGGATCAAAACCCAATATGCTGCCTCTTTGGAAAAAACAGGAACATGGCACACATTAAACAATTTTTTTAAAAAGGACAGATGCAAATATCAAATGTTTCTTTAGGACAACTCAAAAATAATTAACTTTTTTTCCTTTTTAAACCAATACTTGTATTTGTGTGAGATGGTTAAAAAAAAGGGGGGAAAGCGTATTTCTAAAAATAATAAAACCAGCGTTCACATTTTCTAAGTCGGTGCTGGCAAACTCAAGGCCGTAGTGTAGTGTTTTCCTTGTTTCAACACTTCAAGGCTTTGATAGCTAATGTACACACTGACTACAGTGTGGTAAACCAAAGACACTCACCCCTGATTAACACTAGCGAACAAGTACCAAGACCCTAGGGCTTGTTAACTCTTCCATTTTAACCCAGCTAATTCCAAGTATATTTTAATATTTTCCAAAATCACCTTTTCAGTCTAAACAAAATTTAAGGGCCAGCATTTAAAACTAAATTACAGCGTCAATGGTGAATTAGCATCTGAAGCTATTTTTACTCCCAAGTTATTATTTACGCCATATTTTTGCTGTTCAAGCATATTTATTTCTTGGCAAGATGATGCTGTTGTTTACAACCACTAAACTGATCAGTTCCCTAGCTAGCCAATTCTCTATGAACAACTGAAAACTATTTTTGATCCATCTGTGAAAAGACAACATCTTACACACGTTCAGTATTAACAAAAACAAACGAACGAACGAAAAAACAAAGAAACAATGATTACATGCGTCTGAACTTTTATCGATTCTTCAGTGTAGTTAGCTAGCTAGCTGCAAATCGTAGGAAATAAGAGCTAATACCTTAGCAGGGTAAACACATCGGCTACGATAGCTGGGCTAGCTACGTTAGCTAACCTGCACATTTATAGTTACCGTAACGCAACACAGCTAGGCAGCCAGCACAACTCCTCACCCAGTTTTCAGGCACGTTGCTCAGTTTCTGTTTCTTATGGGAGTTCCCAGACATGTCCATGTCTGTCAATTATGCGTCCTGCGACGGACTCACCACAGCTGAAACGAATATGAGCGCTAACGTCTCCGCTCTGACTGGATTCGGTTACCAGGGAGAACAGGAAGCGACGTCGGGTTTGCGGCCCTCGTCATAGGAAGTGGTGTTTTTTACCGCCACCCGGTGGATTCCACACCCTCAGTTACACAGCAGCAGGGTTTGTCTGTGTTGGAAGAAGTCACGTACCTCCTGTCTTAAATACCTGTATAAATCATCTCATTTTATAAAGTCATTTAGAATGACGCAAGGGTCAAACAAGACAAGGCGGGAAACGCTGTCAAAAACGACAAATAGTATATAGTCGAAGTTTGAACTGTAGAAGCTACGGTAACAGGTTTAAATCATTATTATTGAGTATAATGCACACAAGTAGATGGAGTGTTTCTATTTTCCTAGATGACCTTGCACACTGCAAGGAGGAAAGAAGTTTACCTTCATGCACACAGGAGTTTAAAATGCATGTGTTGTGGTAATCTCCCCAGCATATCATCAGGTGTGTGAGTAAAAAAAGCGATATTTGTAAAGCATCCTTGAACTGGAGAAAAGGCGCTATATAAACGCAAATAATAATAATAATAATAATAATAATAATAATAATAATACTATGGTAAGGAGAGCAACAGTGGTCCAGTATGGCCCATGGGCGTGTTCTCTGTAGGGGGCTTGTTCAGCGGCTAACACTATAAACGGACCCACCATAGACCCCTGCAGGCTGGAGAAGGTGAGGGCACGATGCTGACTTATATTCCCTCTACCACTTCTCACACCCTGGAACCACCTCCAAGCAGTGGACGGTGGAGCTCTATTCAAAGGAAAGATTGTGCATATTATGCATAATTGTCAATGTATCATGGAGATGAGCTACATTACTCAATATATATTCCAATATATAGTCTGGGGAGGAAGAGCACAGAGATCATATTCAATAACTAATATGTAGAACGGGCTTCCTGCTGAAAGAATTACAGCACGCTGTTACGCAGTTCCATCTCTGAGAACAGACTGCTGTATTATTCTAACCGTGGTGGCCATGAAAGATCTAATGTTTGCCTATTCACTGACAGCAGGGAGAAGGGTTTATTATTCCACGCATGCCATAATTCCTTGTTCTGACGCCAAAGACGCAGTGCCAACTGTAATACTGTTCACTTCACTCCAGGGCATTAAACATTATAATGCATTGTTGGATCTCCTTGCTTGTTTAGGTTGTACAGAGCCTAAGGCATTCTGAACTGGTACATATGAGGCACAGAGCAGCTTTACAAAGGTCCAAGTCCAAGCCCCCTGTGAGCAGGCCAAGGGGGACAGTGATGAGGAAACACTCCCTAGAGCACGAGGAAGAAACCTGGAGAGGAACCAAGACCCAAAGAGGGGGCCCCATCCTCCTCTGGCTGACCACAGTCACCAGGATAGTAACAATTTTAAAAGAAAAAGAAATAAATAATAAATAAAATAATTTAAAACAAGGAATTAATGTCTAGTTTAATGTCTATGAGAGAAGGAATTATCTCAGTATGGGTGTAAACTAGGATGTCATCAATGTGCAGCTGGAATAACATGTTTACTGCCTCCTGCTTTAGAAAGAAACCTGTCTGTATCAGAGTTAAAAGTGAAGCTGCCAGCAGCAAGGATAAAGAATTTCAAAGAAGTCACCAAAATGTGAGTGATGTACACATCGCTCTGGTTAAAAGTGTCTGCCAAATGTAAGAAGCTAAAAAGTGATATGTATTCATTTATATTTCTGATCTTTGAATGACATTGAAATGGTTTCATGTCTGATATACAAATATGAAAGACAACTGATTAATTTGATTTAAATAGTGCTGAGACATCATAACTCATGAATGAGCATTAGTAATTGAGGAAGACAGTTAATGAATTCATGACTTATAATTCTGGCACTAAAGGAACACTATTCGTCATCACTCTAATGAATCGGTTGAAAACGTCCAAAACAAGATACTGGTAAGACGTCTGAGAACAGAAAAACCTGAGAATATTTCAGACGCAAGTTTCTGATACAAAGTACTGTGGACAAACGATTACTTATTGTCAAGATCACTTAAAAGTAATTAAAGCAGCATTTATAACGCGCATGACATGCATTCTAACGTTTATGATTTACCATCCACTCGTGTGAGGTTCTCATCCAGGAATAAGGTGGGTGGGGGTGCACTGTTGCCTAGCAGCATTAAAAACCAAACAAAGACCCGATTATGTAATCTACAAAGACGCTCAAATTTGTGACTGTATCTGAGCTTTTTTTTTGTCATAATGTATTCTCGTCTGTTAGTGTTCTAGCTGCACAACAAAATAACTGAGCTACAGGCTTCCCTTTTATAACTAATTTATTAAAGCATATGCTACACATTAGTAGTCTACTCATCGGTTTGGCCATGTTTTAATATTCTATATTCGCAAGGCGTTTGGGAATGCTTTGCTTTTACTTTTACTTTTCGCCTCTGTTCTTGTTATTCTCGTTAGCAGAAGAATAAAAGGGGCTGAAATGGCCGATGACGCTATGGACACGGTGTAATGTGATTCCTCAGCAAATGGGAGCTGGAGATTTGAGGAAAACTAGTGGGAACAAGATGGCTGGTGCTGGACGAGGAGACGATATTGCCTCTTTTTGACAAACGGAGGACTTGGACATCCCGAACTAATTCCAGTTGGTACCTTCAGCAGTAGACATATAGCTAAGTTAGTTTTCTGTAGCTTTGGGCTTTAGGCTATTTTTCAGACCAAACTTTTTTTGGGGAACTTTTTACTTTGGCTTTTGATTAAAACAATCTGGAAAGCATCGTTCGTCGCACGTAACGGAATCAAATTTCCTTTATTCGGGGGACTCCGATAGTTTTGCTTCAGGTGTCGTTAGTTGGGTGACCCTTGGACATTTGACACTTCAACGCAAACAAATCCAAGAAAATGCACTAAAACTCATCGAACAGAAGCATGAGCTCGACTAGAGTCCGTTCCCAGGCGCAAAAGCTCCCGGCCAGACCAGCTTCGGGCGCTGTGTCTGCACCCCTGCCGCACAGGCTGGAGCCGAATGAGAGCATCGAGATGGACAGGTTGCATCCCGGAGGAGTGGGGCGCGGAGGGCCCGGGGTACCCGAGCAGGACCCCTCCCCGCCCGGCGCCAGCTCCAGACACGCGTGGAGCCGCGACAACCCGGGCTTCGAGCCCGAGGAGGGTATGATGGACGCGAGCTGGCCTCCGGGAGGTCCGGGACGCAGATCGCTGTCCGCCACCTCGAGCAGCAGCGGCAGCAGCGGGCTGGCAAGCTTTAACGGCGCGAGCGGCGCGCGGGTCCACGGAGGACTCTGCCCGAGCCCGCCGGCGGATGGCCTTCAGCACGAGCCAACGGGCTGCGGAAAGAGGCTACTCGAGAGAACGAGACGTAAGTTGATCGCGTAATCGCTGTTTTCACAGACGTGCGTTAGATGAGCGTGTCCCGGTCTAGTCAGGAGTTAAGCAATGCACTCGATGATTTCAGTTTTCTGGGGCACGCGACTGCTCGAGCAGAGTGACGGCAGCAGGGAGATGTACCTGAAGACCGTCCTGCGCGAGATGGCCACGTACGGCATGTTCCTCGTCACCTTGTGCATCCGTAGGTTTCACCCACGGCTTCTATGCAAACCACTCAGTCCATTTGTTAGTGCAGTGTTGCAGTATTGTGGCTGCTATACATGCTCACTATTATTTGATCTCCAAAGTTTATATCAATTATATTTTCATATTTGCCCTAAGTGTCTAGAAGTAATATGCTGAATTGTTTAGGAATTGTTTACTGATTTGTTTAACTAAATGGTGCGTTTTCACAATATGTGAAGATTGGCGTTAAGAGGCAGTTTTTATGTATGACATTTCTATTTAATTTGACCAAACACAACGTGTAATGGGGATGCAGCCAGCCAAAGGATCAGATGGAATGACTTTTTTGTTGTCTCTGTGTGGTTATGGTTTTAGTGTTAGTTATGGAAAATTACATGGGGGAAAAAAAGGTCTTCCCTCGGGCAGACTATCCACTGTCAAAATACGGTTGAGTATTACTATTACAGTACTAGTCATACCTGATGTGTGTTACCTGAATGTGCATCAGTGACGTATGGGATGGTGAACACCAACATGTACTACTACACCAAAGTGATGTCTCAGCTCTTTCTGGACTTGCCGTTGTCGAGTGGAGACGGCACCACCTTCAGGACCCTCGCAACCATGGACGACTTCTGGAAAGTAAGGACTTCTTTATTTCACAACTTCGCCCACTGGGTTTCCTTTTTAACACATGTAATGTCTTCACAAGAAGACTGAAAAAGCACATGTGAGATATAACAGGCTTTCTTCAAAATGGTGTCTCAGTCTGGCTCTGGGCTTTCAAACAGTGGAAATCATCACATTTATTCAGTGCAACCGGTTCAGGCCATGTATGAGGAATGCAAACTCTTGGTCATAACCTGTAGCTACTCAGGTGTGTGTCAGAGCTTCAGACCAATGAAACACTCGGAGACATCAGTGAGCATTCTGAGTCTGTGCTGTCCTGTTCTGTTGATGTGAGGCGAGGCCTGTTGATCTCTCTCTTGTGTGTGTGTGTGTGTGTGTGTGCTGCTTCTAGTACATAGAAGGGCCGTTCCTAAACGGGATGTACTGGGACGCGTGGTACAACAACAAGAGCCTGCCTGAGAACAAGAGTCTCATCTACTACGAGAACCTTCTGCTCGGGGTCCCGCGACTCCGCCAGGTGAAAGTCCTCAACGAGTCCTGTCCCGTGCACGAGGACCTGCGGGAGGAGGTGTATGACTGCTACAGCACCTACTCACCCAGCAGTGAGGACACGGGTTCCTTTGGCCTGAAAAATGGCACGGCGTAAGCAAAAATCCTCACAGAACATATAAAACGAATACAAGGTTCCATATGTATTAATAATGCATCACCATACAAGATAGCAACACATCAAACTGTAGTAGAGCATTAGTAGGGCTTATTATCTGCTAAGATAAGTAACATAAGATAAAGGTAAATGCAAGTTTTCCATTTGCGTTAAGTTTCTAGTTGATTCAGTTTTATATACCCTATATTTAGTCTCAGCACATGTCAGAAATCAATGAAAGTATTTTCAGTCAACACTATGAAGTGTTAGGACAAGGTGATGTTTGGCTGTGTGGCATGTTACTGTCTGTGTCCCAGGTGGGTGTACTCGGAGGAGAGCAGTATCGGTGGGAGCAGCTACTGGGGAGAAGTGGCCAGTTATGGAGGAGGCGGTTACTACCAGGACCTGTCCAGCGGCCGGGAGGAGTCCGCCGGGCAGCTGCGCCGCCTGAAGGACAACCTGTGGCTGGACCGTGGCACCAGGGCCGTCTTCCTGGACTTCTCAGTCTACAATGGCAACGTCAACCTCTTCTGCATAGTCAGGTACAGTCAGAATGGGAAAAATCATCTATTTAGGTCTTATTTGAGATTTCACTTCATTTGCAATGACGTATTACTAGAAGAATATTTGTTGAATTTAGAAATTCAGATTTACCTATGTAATTTTATTCCAAGACCTCATTAGGCTTACCCAGATGAACTTCTTATCTTTACCCTCTTTTACCACTCTGACTGTAATCTTACAGATTGCTGGTGGAGTTTCCAGCCACTGGGGGCACTGTGACATCCTCACAGTTCCAGACCGTGCGTCTGGTGCGGTATGTTTCCAGCTGGGACTACTTCGTGGGCGCGTGTGAGGTGATTTTCTGCCTGTTCGTACTCTACTACGTGGTGGAGGAAGTGCTCGAGATTCGACTGCATCGCCTGCGCTATTTCAAGAGTCTGTGGAACTGTTTGGACGTTGTCATAGTAACGGTGAGTAGAGGTTTAGTGACGTGTCCTTTTTGACAGCTGTCCCTGCCAGTTTGTTGGTGATGTGACCTCTCCATGTGTCCGTGTGTCTCTCCTAGCTGAGCGTCCCTGCCATCATCATGAACATCCACAGGACGGCAGCAGTCAACAGCAGGTTGAGGTACCTACTGGAGAACCACAGCACCTATCCAAACTTCCAACCCCTCGCTCAGCTGCAGGTCCGGTTCAACAACCTGGCCGCGGTCATTGTGTTCCTTGCCTGGGTCAAAGTAAGGCTCTCGTCTTTATATCCCAGTTAGCCGTCGTTCTGACCATTATCCGCTGAACTGTCGTTATATAGGATATGAAATTCTTATTTAACCAGGTCAGAGTTGAAAGGCGAGACTTTTTTTCCCACAGCTCTTCAAGTTCATTAACTTCAACAAGACCATGAACCAGCTGTCCAGCACGGTGTCCCGCTGCGCCAAAGACCTGCTAGGTTTCTCCATCATGTTCTTCATAGTGTTCCTCGCATACGCACAGCTCGCTTACCTGGTGTTTGGCACCCAGCTCACCGACTTCAGCACGTTCCAGGCCTGCATGTGAGACACCCTGTGCTTACACGGTCCTCACGTCCTGCTTCATCATTTGAACAGCGGTTTAAACGATACATTTTTGTTTAAAGTGACCATTTACATCGAGAGAGATACTCTTAGTCTTAACCCTCAGTGAAGCGAAGAGTCTTACTCTGTCTCACCTCTTTCAGTTTCACCCAGTTCCGGATCATTCTGGGAGACTTTGATTTCGCTGAGATTGAAGAGGCAGACAAAGTTCTAGGACCAATCTACTTTACCACCTTCGTGTTTTTCATCTTCATGATCCTTTTGGTAAGAAAATAATGGGTGATTAGATGACCAAAAACATACATAATCTACTAGATTGCAAAAGAATTTCACTGGAACCATTCCAGAGTCAGACATTAAGCAGTGTGTGTCCAGAAACTCCACCCCAAGTGCTTGCTCGACACTACGGAAGGCTGATGAATCAGTAATGTGAAGGTTCATGTGATTTGTATAATGACCGTAAGGGGTCGCGGTCATACGAATGTCCCTCTGGGCGAATGTGGCGGACAAGTTTGTGCTGCTCTCACTCACCGTCGAACTTCTCTCATTCTGACCCGATTTTCTTCTTCAGAACATGTTCTTGGCTGTCATCAATGACACCTACTCAGAGGTTAAAGCTGACATGGCACAACACAGATCTGATATGGAAATCACAGACCTCATTAAAAAGGTATGTGAGAGTCAACAGCAACAGCACTCATATACCTTTCTTTGAATAAAGGAAAGTGAATGTCTGATGGTCTGCTTGAATAACCAGACACACACACACACACACACACACACACACACACACACACACTGGCATACATTTGCAGGGCTGCCACAAGGCCATGGTGAAACTGAGGCTGAGGAAGACTACAGTAGATGATATCTCTGACAGTCTTCGACAGGCTGGAGGGAAGCTCAACTTTGACGAGCTCCGGCAGGATCTCCGAGGGTGACCACAACTATGCCTGAACAGAAATTCAACAAGTTGTCTTGATTTGTTTAAAACTGACTGATCAACTCAAGAGCCTGTGTGTTTGCTGAGCAAACGTCTGCTTGTGCGTTTGCAGCAAGGGACACTCTGATGCTGAGATCGAAGCCATTTTCGCCAAGTACGACCTGGATGGAGACCAGGAGCTCGCTGAGCACGAGCACCAGCAGATGAGAGATGACCTTGAGAAAGAGAGAGTGAGTACATGTGAAGTTAAACATGGAGAATGAGAATAAAGAGAGAAGAATGAGGTTTGACAGATTTCTGATTGGTTGATTTAGATGGTAAGAAGATGGTGATTGGTTAATTTTCAACCGAGTCTGATTCAACACAGCTCCAGCTCTCCAGCTAATCAATTCTTTTTGATCTGAATGAGGATGATCTCACACAGTGCTGTAACCCTACAAGTCTTGAGTTTGACATCAAAGCTTCTGGTGATCGGCGGCTGTACTGTGGGTTGCAATTGTATTGTGAGCAGTCTGGGTGTGAAAGTTAACTTCAGTCCTTCAAATACTGGGAAAAACATAAAATACTTTAAGGAATGAAAGGAATTACACACACACACACACACCTGCACAGAAGTTCAGTGTCTGTCACACACACGCCAGGAGGACTTGGATCTGGAACGCAGTTCGCTGCCCAGGCCACTAAGTGGACGGAGCTTTTCCCGAAGCCAGGACGACTCTGAGGAGGATGACGATGAGGACAGTGGCCACAGCTCTCGTCGCCGTGGCAGCAGCTCTGGGGGCGTGTCTTATGAGGAGTTCCAAGTGTAAGACTTTCATTCTGTCGTTTCCAGAAATTAGTCTGAATTAATTAATTAATGATTGCTTAATCCAGCACCTTCACATGATGCTTAAGAATTCGGAGTCTTGGAATGTTCTCCAAGGCGGCTGTGTAATGCACCACAATGTGCTGCCAGGCTGGTGCGAAGGGTGGACCGCATGGAGCACTCGATCGGGAGCATCGTCTCGAAGATCGACGCCGTCATTGTGAAGCTGGAGGCCATGGAGAGAGCCAAGCTGAAGAGGAAGGAGGTGCTGGCCAGACTGCTGGATGGCGTTACCCAGGTGAGGCCGCCACGGCAACCACAGTCTTCCGTCAAGGCGCTTTGAGAGTTCGGACACATACTGTGACAGAATGCATTATGGGGGCATACAACATTATCAATGTCCTCTGTTTTAACCCATAATGTTTCATAAGTCCACTTTATTGTCTCTTTATGATTTCTTCTTTCCTCTCAATGTCCGTTCTCCCTCTCAGGATGAAAGGCTGGGCAGGGACACAGAGGTGCACAGGGAGCAGATGGAGAAACTGGTCCGAGAGGAGCTCGAGCGCTGGGAGTCGGATGACGTCCTCTCCCAGCTCAGGCATCAGCAGGCTATTGGCTCAGGAGCTCAGCTCCGCCCACGCAGCGCACGCCCATCCTCCTCGCTGTCCAGCGAGGCCCAGGACACCGGGAGCAACGGGGATGGACACGTGTAAGATCCCTCTTCCTTATTCCATGGCCATAACAAGTATTCTTACACTGACCTGTCACATTAGTATTGCAGTATTTGTATGGTTTCAGTTTTTTATTCACTATGCACGCTTCCAGTTCAGGTCCAGCAGAGTATTAAACATGACTGTATTTGTATTCAGCTGGTACCCATGTAGTATTATCTCTAATTGCCAAATGGACAGTAGACTGATGAAGTCTTCAATGCAGTGCTGGCACTAGTGAGTGGCCATGCGCTAAACTAAAGGTGCTTAGGTGTGTGTTTTATCATTATCTATGCTCCTGGCCAAACAAAATGGACCAAAACCAGAATTAAATTGAATAGTCTTATAAACAAATCATTGGTAGAAAATGAACATGAGCTAATGAAGCACACTCCTGAGACAGGAGACCGGACTTTAGTGAGTGACTTTAGATGAGTACACTCATCTTCATACACAAAGATAAAATCATGACATGATTTCAGTGCTTTAATATAAAATCAAAGCTAACACAGGTTGAGTGTTTAAAAATGTCAACATTATTTGCAGATGAGACCAGTGAAAGCTTCTTAGTGTGCAGTTTTGGGTTTGGTCCGTTGGGTTTGGTCCGTTGGGTTTGGTCCATTGATGTTTTTTTTTTTGTTTTTTTTTAAAGCATGATCAACGTAGGAGCAGGCTGTTTTTTTGTTTGTTTTGTTTTGTTTTCATACCACAAAATTTGAGATCTGAGAAAATACATAAGATGCCGGACTCGTGTGTGTGTGTGTGTGTGTATATACAATTCAGAAACACAACCTCACCAGAATGAACGAGTACAATAAAGCATAATAGAATTTTATGAGTGAAATCATGTGCTAATCCTCTCCGTCCTCTCCGAGTCCTCAGTGCACACAGGACAGGCTGTTGGTGCAGATGTGGAGTTTTCCGCAGCGAGCTTGCACACTGTCCAGGCACCGGGAGAGTCAGCTGAAAGTGAACTGAATATTTCCTCACTTTGTCCACACTCTATCCTTTTGTTGAGTTTGGCGGGGGGGTAAATGAGGAGGAATTAGTGGGCTTTTAAAAGATTTAGGTTTAATTGAAACACAGCCAAATGGCAGGTAGTGAACCGTGATGTGTACATGTAAACTCCTGCCAAAGTTTATTACCATTGAGATTTATTAGTTGCACCATCAGTATCTCATAATGAGAGACTTTTTCTTCATTTATACAATTTCTCCTTATTTCATTTGTCATGTATTCAACGGTTTTATTGCGTCTTCCACATTTCAATCATATGATTCAGTGCACAAACATACTCAGACGACTATACTGTTACGTTTACATATACTTTAATCTCAGTACCAAGCACTGTCTGCTTCAGACTGTTCATATTACAGGGTCTGATTACAATATCATAAGATCATTAGACCCTGCTAGGGCTGGACTCGAGGTGTTGGGCACTCGATCCCTGTCATTACCTGGTGCTAAACTCTGCTAGATTCCTTCACGGAGTTGGTTACGCCCAAAACAGCATTTGCGACCCAGAATTATCAAAGATTTCCATCACTGAAATCAAAATGTATCCATAAAGATTAAGGATATGTGTACTTGATTTCCTTTAGCTTTATGTAAAAGGAGCCTGTCACAGAAATACTCAAAGAATAATTGATCATATATTCACACAGACTTTGAGGTCTAAAAAAGAGTAGTTTTTGTATACACATACAGAGTACCCAGGTTCAGAAAAAACTTCAGAAACTTGCTCATTTATTTTGATGAAGGCACTATAAAAATTGACTAAGTTGACGTTGTTTTGATACCGCCATTTATTTTGAACTGTAATTTCTTGTAAAGTGAAAGCACAGGCTCAGCACAAAGCATAATTCATATTTGATGTAAAATTTTATTTTCTTTGTCCTACGTTTGCAATTGACTTTGATTAAAGTAGTTAAAGCCAGAGTGGTGCACACTATCATGAATATATAAGGTGATGTGTATCTTATTAACGTTACTTCTTATTGTATACATATTGTAACTTGAAACAAACTTCGATTTGGAGTGCATCTTCTTTCATGGGAAGCCCATGTCTCTTTGATTCGGATGGCAGAATTTAAAGTGCTTTGCTGTAAAATTAGGTTTGCTCCATCATAACCTTTTTGTGTTTGATTTCCCTTGTGTGACACTGATATTCAGTATGCATTTTGGAACGACATTGTTTTATTTTGATATTTGTCCTCACCTCACTATGCTTTAAACACCAGACAGAACGTGTTTTAGCTAAGCCCGGTATAAATTTGCCTCTATATTGGACTTTGTGGTACTTTTCTAGTCTGCTCAATGTTTTAATCCGTATTACTGTTCTCATATCAAAGTTGTTTGAAATAAAATGTATGCAGAATTTCATACTGATTCCGTTCAACAGCAGTAAGCACTGGTGCGGTTACCGAGTTGATTTACGTCATGCAGTTTTTGCATGTTGTGTAGTTAACATCTGTCCTTTTTAATCACTTTTGTGAAAAGTGTTGATGGCATCTGATGGAAGCTTCAATAACCTGACAGTTGTTGGCAGGTGACTAAGAAGATTGAGTCTGTATTAAAAACAGGATTTAAAAGCACCACAAACTTCTCAGACTGCTCTTACAACACCCACCTCATCAAATATTTGTATGGTAGGAATTTTTGTAGAAGACGTTGCTGTAAGTTCAGCATTCATTATATAACAGAAGATGAACTAAAAGATAAATTAACATAAGGTAAACCATAGAGTAAACCAGAATGCACCGTCTAGACATTTTTTAGTAGCATCACGATTCTCAAAAAGAAAGCCCTGTAATCTACTGAGCGAGAGTCATGGTCGTTACACTGGCCTTAATAATTGCCAAACATCTTTATATAAGTAAAGCTACATATGAAATGGTTTTTCACACACTCCACATTTTGCTTACGCTTTTATCCAAAGCAACTTATAATTATGACTGAGTACATCTTGAGTAACTGAGGTTTAAAGGTTTTGTTCAGAGACCCAAGTGGGAACCTGGCAGTGGTGGGACTAGAACTGGCAACCTACAGATTACTACCACTGCCCAATTACATAAGTAAACCTTGTTTACTTGACAAGTAAACATAAGGTTTATACCTCAAATTTATGGGTTATGTGGCTATATAACTTCTGAAGTGTGTAATAAAACTTTAAGTAACTGATTGGCAACGATTGGGCCTGTATTAACAGCATTTCAGAATTAGCAGCAAAGGTTTGCCTGCATGGATAGTAACATTTTAGGGGAGCTTTTGTGAATTGGCGAGAATTGTAGCGGTATATAGCGTAACTTCAACAGCTGAGTAGGACAACTTTTATTTAATATTTAGTGCATATGCGGAGAAGAGCGAGTTTTATTAAAGACAAAGCCACAAACAGTCCACGCGCACAGAGCCAACACGTGAAGTACGGACATACATAATCCAACAACACGAACACGCGGGACAGGGTAACCATGACAACAAGGGCGCTAGGCGGGGCCACGCGTGGACGTACTAACCTTTAAAGTCCACTTGTCTTCTCGTTTCCAGAAAATGAGAGATTTAGAGTGTTTGTTTACATATTTCAAGCCCCTTTCCACCACCACCATTAATATGCTTGTTATCTATTGTTGGGAGTGTCTGGTAAATTCAGATCTCGGTAAGAGATGTCGCATCCCTTCGTGCGTGTTCCTAATGCTCCCAATCTGGCATTATAACCCGACTCGACTTTCACTTCATTTCTTTTTATTATAATTAATTTCTTGTTATCATTAATCATCATTATCAGCAGCAGCAAATGTATTTATTTATTTTACTACTCTTAAAGCTGCTGTTATTAATACCCCTTGGTGTGCTTATTATACAGATGTTCACCTGTGTTCACCTTCTCTAAATCCAGTTTACGTCCATCGACAATCTGTAACCTGATAGAGCAGAACGTTTAAGATATTCGACTGTTGGTGTAAAACATTTTTTACTATAATATTTTTTACTATAATACTACTATAATTAGATTTACTATAAAGAATCGACACGTGAAAACCAAAAAACAAATAACACGAACTGAGCGTTTTTATACGCTCTCCAACAGCACCCCCGCTGGATTGAAACAGCAACTTTCATGACCACAAACACGCCGATTTTCCCCAGAGGCTGAAGGTCTAGGAGCCGAGGAATACAAGCATCGCATTTTAAATTCTTAAATTAGGGGAAAACTGACAGATGAATCAGAAGTCAGCAAATGTCATGAAACTGCCAAACCTGCTCTGAAACTTTATTGACAAGTATAGTGATTTAATAGTTGCACAAAAACAGATTTTTACAGTATTATGACAAAGTGAAACAAAAATCCTATAAGTATTAACAAATGAAAATCATGCAATAGTTCAAATAACTTTTTTTAAACTTACATTCTTCATAAAATGCTCACATTAATGTTACCCAAGCTTGTGTAACGGTGCGTAGTGTCACATGCATGGACAGAGAACCTTATTCCTGGAAGCCTTACACCATACAGGTTCACATTTCCACCATGAGAACACCTTATTCAGCTCATGAAGTCTCCAGAATTACAAACGTTTCACCAAGAAGAAAAAACAACTAAACAGCAAATTCTCTAAGAATTAGAAAAAAGGGCAATCTTGCTATTTAATGAAACAAACTGATAAAGTCATGTACGAAGAACCAAAAATATTCTCTTATCTTTAAAAATACCTTGAACGGAAACGCTCACATTGGAGGGGTTACATACTGCAGCATATGAAAAAGGTCTAACGGAAGCCTTTTAGGTCCAACAGGGTCACTCAACGTCTCAACATGATGCCAACTCGGCCTCCATACCCACCCGCACGAGGGTCCCAAGGTGAGGAAATACCTTTGATCAACTTTAGTAAAGCCTGTTATATTTTCACAGCCACCTAACAGTAAATACATACAAAAGGTTTGTGTGTGTGTGTGTGTGTGTGTATATTATATATGTATGTATATATGTGTGTGTGTATGCGCGCGCGCATGCATGCATGCATATGTATATATACACACACACACATACACACACACACACACACACACGCACACAAAACATACAATACAGAACCTCTAGCAAATGCACTTGGGGGGAATCATTGCATACATGCCCAAAAAAGTCCAAAGGAGCATCAGTGTCCTAGAAACTAACACACTCACTCCTTTTAGACTCTAGAAGAGGCCAGTAGTGTCTGAACCATCATTCTGTGCTTATGTTACTAACGTAGACAAAGAAGAAAAAGGCACTAGATGAACAGTTCAGCTTACTAGATGTAACTGGTCCAGAAAACAAACAAACAAACAAACAGCAAACAAAAAGTGAGTGGGTTTTTCCCACCATGGTCCTCACGATGGCATGAGAGATTTGCACAGAGAGCTTCGCTTGGTCCTGTTAGGAAGATCTGGATGCTGTGATGCATTTGACAAGCCAGTCTTCGTCGGCTCCCCCTGTCCAATCTCAGCCTCACGGACGGCAGAACACAACACGGCTCGGCTGGCTGGCTGTGCGACAATGCGATTCTCCTGACCTTCTTCTGGTTTTTCTGCCTGGCTCAAGCACGATGACTCACACTATGTGCAAAGCAGCACGGACTAGTTCACCACTGCACCACGTAAGAGACACCAGTGTAAAAACAACCCCACACATGTGGTGTAGGGCCGTTCCACTCCGTCGTGCGTGCGTGTGAACGCCACAACCTCCTACTGCCGCTGCTGCACAGAGGTGGAGTCCAAGTCCTTTGGACAAAGGAGACAATTTTATCTGGGACATCTTGAGAATGCGCAGACGTCCTTTAAGCCGCACAAGTAAGAGGCGTCCAAGGAGTCGGCAAACCACCACCACAAAGGAAACATTCCATTTCATCTGCCTCACCATGACGTGTAAAGTGTGCTTGGAAGGAGTGTACACGTCTACTCCCTGCACAGGACACAAACCTTCAACTACCAAGGTCAAACTGAGGCAACCTTCATACTGCAGGTCCTACAACATGGCTGCGTACGCACACGGAAGCTTGTGTGAGCGCTGACCTGGTTCCCACACAGCTGCAGTAATACTGACTGGTGTGCAGGTCTCAGACAACACACACGTCTCCGCAGAAAGCAGGTGTTTCGAGGCCAGTGCAGACTGGCTGGCTGGATAGAGTACTAACATATCCCAGTACGGTATAACTCACTCAAACTGCACTGCTATTGGCTCTGGTCCAAAAGAACGGGTGGAGCGGATGGTCTTTTATTTTTACTCCGGACGGATAATATTGCACGTTGGTGGGGTCCAGCTGGAGTAAAACTCTCACCTGGCCACTGATGTGTCCGAGCACTCTGTCATTCTCTCCCTCTCCCTCCCCCCTCCCTCTCTCTCATGCCCAGCGGCCGCTGGACACAAAGCTACGACTGAAGGAGAAGCTGACGTCGGAGCTCTTGTGTTTCCCCCATGCTCCGAATGGCACCACGAGCACGGTGCTGTTGTCCTCGGCGCCGTACTGCAACGCCTGCCGGTCAGACACAGGAAGATCCGTCACCCACGTAAACCAACACTCCAGAATCTCAACAGTCAGAGGGAGATGCTCACTGGATTTGATTAAAACATGAGGTATGTCAGCTTGAACAGTAACGTTCATGTCCAAAAATAACCGCTGACACTCTTGAGAATGAAATTATGATGTCTGGGACGCACTGCCCTGAACTGTGACCCATGACCCCTGACCGGGGGGGCACGTACCTGCTCAGAGATGCGCTGTGCGGCCTCTCTGGGGTCGTTGCACTGGTTGATGACATCACAGATCTCTTGGCTGTTCATGATGAAGTTGATGCCGTCGGTGGTGAGGGCGAGGAAAGAGTCGTGAACGTGATGCAGCTGGCAGAGTTAGAGAATCACGTTACGTCAACATCCAAACATTCATCCCAAGCAAATTTTTGCAGCACACCAGGGAAAGTGGGAGAGCTTCACCGAAATGCGCCTGGTCTCTGGTTCTGCGATGACCCCTGCGTTTTTAAGGTCAAAGTCGCCGATGCTGCGGGTCATGGCGAGGCGCCCGTTGACGTGAGGCTGACCCAGGCTGTTCCACGACACGAAGCCGCCACTGTTACGAATCCTTTCACGGACAGGCGGGCAGACAGACAGACAGACAGACAGACATTAGTAGACACACAGAAAAAGGGTACAGGACTTGTTGCAGCTGACTTAAGGCTACCCACATAACCAAATCATGTTACTACAATTTATAAAATTCATCTTCAATATGTAATACATGTTTATTATTGGATCTTATACATCTTAAATCTGGTACCCATCTCATACCTACAAAAGAGTTTCTGTCATGAGGAGGAAATATGATATTCACTGAAGCTGGGCCAAGAACAGGCTCATTGGCTAGAACATGGCCTCTCCAAACGCCTTTGAAATCTGACACACCTGACACACAGCACAAGCTTGGCAGAACCTTCTGGAAAAAACGTCAATCAATGCTTGGTTCTCTGAGGACTAGACCGCAAACCTCTGCTTGAGACAACAGAACACTTTCCTCTAGTGGGCTGAGGGCACCCTGTGTCATCCGGACCACCAGGGGGCGCTCAAAGATGCAGCTCACCTCTCTTTCTCATCCTTTCTCTCGGGCGTGTGGTCCACGGTGAGTTTAAGGGCTTTGTTCTTCCGGCAGAGCATGGCACGGCTGTCGCCCACGCTGGCCACCACTAGTTCGATGCCATCTCTCAGCAGGGCCACTGTGGCAGTAGTACCTGAGCTCAGCACTGAGGCTGCAATGTATCAGAGACAAGACACACACCTTACACAGGACCCCAGCACTGCACACACATGGGCTCATAACGGAAACGGAGCCATGCACGTACCGACTGCTACCACATTACACATTCTCACTCCCCGTCTCCCTCTCACACACACACACACACACACACACACACACACACACACAACACAAATACAGTATATCCCTCTAAGATTCTATGTACAGGCAGAGCCGCGATCATTTTAAACACAGGCTATATGCACACTTTCCTTTGCACACATTCTAACACAAACACACCAACACACGCTTGCACCCACATCCGTGAACACGCGCACACACACACGCAAACTGCCCCCCCCCACACCGAGGGAGAAGTACAGAAAGAGAGGGAGGGTCAAGGAATGTTGTCAAAAGAAACAATAAAACAGGAGAATCAAGAGAATAAACAAGCATGCAGCATATCTGTGGGTACGGGGAGGCCATGAAGGTGGGCATGCTGGGGAGGGGGTAATATCAGTGGCTCAAAGGTCCCACGGAGCCCAGCGAGACAAACCCACCCAGGCTAACAGTGCACAGCTGCACGGGGAAGCCCCTGTCCAGGCCGCCACTCACTCCACGTTCTGTCTGACTTGTTTGTTTGTTTGTCTTTCCACGCCACTTTTACAAGTTTCTTTCAGCTTGTGCACACTGCAGGCTCGCTTGCTGTTTTCATAACAAATATTATACAGGAAAACTATCACAGGTGAGCCAGATGACAGCAGGAAGCTTCACGTAACATGCTAACGTACTTTTCTGGGGACAGCAAATGATCTAATTTAACGTCAGAAAGATCCTTTACTTTGGTTTAGTAACGACCAGTACCACAACAAGGAACTCTTTAAGAAAAGGACATTAAAAGAATGCAAAAACATACCAGAGTTCCTTATGCCCCATATATGTGTCACCTTTGGCTATAAACAATTATGTCCTTTTATTCTGTTTTGACCAAACATTTGGTACGCCACACAGACGAGAAACCTTGAACTCAGCGTTCTGCTAAGCGACCTGGTGATTTTCAATAGTGTATGTGTGGAGGAACAGAAGGCAGCTAGATAAAGAGAGAGTGAAACTGAAAAGAAAGGGAGAGAAAGTTGAGGAACCTTCCAGAAGTCCACGCAGGGACCCGCTGGACCAATCTAGCCCCCTCGCCTTCCAAAAAGGTAGCGCAGAACTGCCGCTTTTATGGGGTCTTAGCTGGGTCCGCAGCTGTCATAGATAACACGCACACACACACAGGGCAAGATTGTACATTGCACACACCAGAGCCCATGACTGCAAAAACAGGCTGAAATGGTGGGTCTCTGTTCTAGCAGTGTCTGGGTCTGTGTAGAGCTAACTCACTTTTATAACCTCTAGCTAAGTGGAGAATGAATACAACAATACTCTCTAATTCCCAGAATCGTCTTTCATCTTGGAAATACTCCACTCTGTATGTTTCCATTGCTGAATAAGCGAATAAAAAGCTACAGTCAAAGAAAATTGTGTGAACCCAAATACAGAACTCAAAATGGCTTTTTATTACCTGGATTTCTGCATGAATGACTTCTAAAGATGTGATCTGATCTTCATTCAATTCTTAATAATGATATTAAAAACAGCCTTATTTAATAAACATCACACACACAACACTTTACATCACAATTTAAATAACTAGTTTGAACAATCTGGGTCATTAATTAATACCTTGGACTATGACATTTTGAGAAGAAAGTAATTGAACTTTCCAAAAACTGCTGATGTGGGTCTGACATGTGTCTGCATATTTAGTAAAAATAATGGTGGGTTAAAAGGTAAACACAGGTGCGCCGGGTCTGTCTTTCCTCAGACCTGATGCTCCTCTCTCTACAAGTCGCTTCGGTGTAAGAACATGCCACAGAACCTTCAAACAGGTGAGAATGTGATAGCTAGGTATCAGCAGACATCTCCTGGAGGTCTGTGTTTATGAAGAAAACCACTGAACATGACTGGGGCTGATGGGAGGTCACTGCTCTCCAGAAATACAAAAATGAGTAAATAAACAGCAGGAATATTGAATACCTGCATGTCCCAAGGCACAACTAGAATAATTCATAATTCATGTACATAACTGTAGAAAATACTGAGGGACCATTGAAATCCAATGGCAGCTGAGTTTGATCCAAAACTCAAAAAGGGGACGGTTAAATCGGCCAGACAAACACATCAGCAGCGAGGCTGAACCATGGCCAGAACAGAATGGACCTAAACTCCACTGGAATGCTGTGGTGTGACCTCAAGCAGACTTTTAAAGTAAGATATCCTGACACACACACACACACACACACACACACACACACACACACACACACACACACACGCTGAGACAGTTCTGTATGACTGCTTGTTTAAACCATTAAATAAAAGATACAGCACTATGAAATGTGTGTGTACTGCTTCCCAAATTAGTCTTTATTTTTAAGACTTAAAAGCAGATATCATTTTAGGAGCCATTCATGCAGAAATCCAGAGCTTGCAAATTTTCTCAAAACTGCCACTGAATCAGACCGTTTTACTACTACTTAGAAATAAAATTGGAGAAAAGGTGTAGTATGAACCTAACTGAAACCAAACATAAATTTACATTGTACACATTTGGCAGACACACTTATCCAGACTTACAATTTCAAGCATGTTACAGAGGAAGGCCAATGCAATGTTAGGAGTCTTGCCCAAGGACTCTTACTAGTATAGCCAAGAACACATGCCTAGGTAGGGTTTCAATCCAGTCCCCCATGGGAGAGGCAGCACTATCACCTACTACACCGTTAACACTCAGTAATGATTTTATTTAGGCAATTTTCTCATTTAACTACTTGTTTAATACCCAAACAGGATTTGGGTTCACAGAATTTGTCTTGGCATTGTAGACGAGTAGTTTATAGTTTGTCTACATGACAGAGAACTATGGCACACTGAAGTATATATTTACAGGAAAGTGTTAGACTGAAGACCTAAAGTGGATACCTTATAACAAATGAACCACACCAACCTCTCACGCTGACAACTGCCAGTGTGATTCAAGCTTACTTTTCCCACCCGGACTGATGTGCACAGTGAGGACACCTACCATCTGCAACGAAGTGAAGGTGTCTCGCTAAGGCTTTGTCCACGCTGAGAAACGCTTTGGTCAGTACTAGTTCCAAGTTTTCCCCCTCTGTCAGGAGGTCCCTGATAGGAGTTGATGAGATTCAGTTCCACGAAGCCAAGGCAAGCATACATCAGTAGGACCTTTCTTATTGCATTTGTACGTTATTATACATCCATTCAAAAACATGCATTAAAGAAAGATTAAAATACTAAGAGAACTTCAGCACGAACAGGATGAACATTCATCACTTACTTGATATGCCCTTCCATGTACTTGTGGCAAAAGTCGGCAGCCTCCGCTCCCCCGTGCCCGTCATAAACAGCGAAGTAGAGGATGTTGTCCGTCAGCTGGGACAGCTGGTAGCGGTCCTCGTTCTCCTTGCGCTGGCCGATGTGCGAGACGCATCCCACCCGGGACAGGCTGACTTTGGGGATCGGTTTGCCGTAGCGGATGCTCGGAGGAAGGAGTATGGGCTCGTCAATGCGGTTGTCCCAGATGCCGAAGGAGTCCCACGTGGTGGGCCGGCCGCTGCTGTCTGGGTCGAAGCGGGAGTTGCTATGGCGAGCGCCCGACGGGCTGTGGACGGACCTCCACGGCTCCTCCGGAGGCGCGCGCGCGGACTTCCGCGCGACCCTGTGGCAGACGCGCGAGCCGCCGTGCGCGATCAGGCGCGCGAGGAGGGCCGCGGACATGGCGCTGGCGCTGCGTGGGCGCGCGCCTACAGCGCCTGCTCCGCAACAGCCCAACAGGTCAAGTGAAGCTCAGCGGTCGCAGCAGGTCAGGACACTACGGAAAAAGAGGAAATAAGTCAACGAACGGGTCGCTCTGTTCGCAGATCAACGCTTTTGGTGGCAACGACGGATGGTAAAACAGCGGTCAGAGCGTTTTGATCTGAGGCTAACGCTTATTGTCGACTTAAATGGGTCACTGATCCTACCGTAACAAACGCCAAAACGTACATTCAGTGTCGACAGTAAACGCGACTTTGAGGACTCGGTACAGCGGGAACAACGCCGCCCCGCCACAGCAGGACGTCCAGAGCTGGACACTCACCCAGCGCCGCCCTGACGGAGGTCATCGCACGGACCCGCTCCGTCTAAACGCCGCGCGCAACACTGTAACGGCGAAGGGATGCGCGGACCACGACGTCACAATCGAAACGCATACAAACACGCCTCAATACCCACGAGACACGGGAAGTGTTGGCGAGCTCACGTGTATGACGCAATACTCCGGCGAGCCTCTCTTACGTTCTTGAAAACGCCTGACTAAGGTCGTTTAGCCGTTAGGGTTCACGCACGAACCCTGATTGCCGGTGCACGGTGGCCGTCGGGCGGGCTGCGCTTGGCACGCTGGCGCAGATCACGCAGATTCATGTCGGTGTTCGGGGGAATTTCCGTCAACGCCTCCTGCAATGGCTGAGGTCCTTCATCTGAGGCTCGCAGAAACCGCGCTGAACTTCCCCCGCAAGGTGCGCGACACACACCGTGGCTCGTGAACTATTCGTGAAGCACGAGCTGTTTACAACGCGCCGCGCACTCACCTTCCCGTTACAAACGACGGCGGCCGTTTATTTTCAGTCCGACGGCGCACAGACGTCGCGGTGTCGGACGCTTCCCACACAAGCCACACCCACGGAGGATTACTCGCCAATCACATCATCAGAAACATTCAGGCCAGCCAATTATATTCCGTCCTTAGCTGCAAGCGTTTCAATGGGCTTCTAGGCGGATTACCAGCGATGGTCAGGCGTTGCATCCGTTTAATTACCGAATTTAGATGCACTTTGATCCCCGCTAACGGAGGTGCATCCACCCGCATAGCCACGGAGTCAGCCCCAGTCTAGCTTCAATCAGTAGCGCAGCACGTAGTTTTAAACCAGCGCCCCCTAGTGTTGCTTTGGCAGGACAGGAGAAATGTCTGGTGACTCCTCGTAGGAACAGCGTCCAGTCATGGTTATTACATTTAATTCAGGTTTTTTTATGGCCATTAGTATGTCGGTATATATGCAGGTATATGCAGAATATTGCATTTGGTATGTAAAGCTATTTCGGTAAATTGCCTTTTCCCCATTTATGTTAGAGGAAAAGACCTACTATATTGAGAGCTATTTAGTTTTGAAGAACCTCTAATTAAAGAGATGCAATATTATTAACATCTTAATAATAAATTCACCCCCGAAACTGTCGACTTCCTCTTTGTGTGTGTGAGTGTTTGTGTGTGTGTGAGTGTGTGAGTGTGTTGGTGGGGGGGGATACTCCAGAGCCACCAGATAAACATGAGATAACTATTTTTAAAAAAAAATTCCTTTCTTTTTCTAATTTTGCGAGTTGAGCCAGAAACCAACATATGTTCTGACTAACGGGTAATGGTCTTAGACCTGCTAGATAAATGATTCCCGTAGTTCACTGCTGAGTTACACATGCATGAGAAATGCCAGGGACTTCATGTTGACCATTTCATGTTAGCTGTGCCTCTAATTCCGAAGCACAAAGTGGACAAATATTTTGCAACAGATTAGCGTGTAAGATAACACGCCTCTCTTCATCTTTCTCAGCAGTAAGACACAGAAAGCCACTAAATTCTATGGACTTCTTATGGAAATTCCCAAGTGTGTCAATGAGGGCGGCCACTTTAATAACCCTAAAAGGAAGACATCTGTCTTCAGGAAGACTAACTCACCATCTTGGCACCTACTTGCAGTATTTAAGTAGCCTATTTCATGGAATTAATCTTGGAAAGGAAAGTTTGTGCTGACCACTGCAATCGTTTTTCTTTGTGGTATTTTCATATCGTTGCAAACATCCTAGCAGACTAGCATTTCGAAGTCGGACTTTCTGAGATGAGGTACAGTGCGATCTGGGGCCACACCGCAAGGGGGCAGCATGGAGACCCTTTAATTGTTTTTATTATTATTTCTTATTTACGCGGATCTGCTATACAAGGTTTCTGCTTTGAGGTGTATGGGACCCAGTGACGCACTAATACTGGCAAGTGGAAAGCAAATCCCAGTTCACTCCAGAAACATGACAAACAGGTGTCCGTCCAGACAGCGAGCGGGCACTGTCCGGCCTAAAAGAGGGCGTCTGGCCACTGGCCACTCTATTCTCAGATGTCATACTGTTGATGCTTACGCGGAAAGCAAAATAAAAGTAAATAAGTACATCAAACAAAACGCTTAGAAGTGTCCGTTATCATGTCTTATTAAAAAAAAAAAGTTAATATGAAATTCCAACCCTTGTTTGAGTTAGGGTTAGATTTGAATAAACAAATACTTTAAATGATCCTAACATTTAACAGAGTGTCTGTCGCTTTTTTTGTTTGGTTGGTTTGTTTGTTTTTGTAGCCTAAATAAACCCTGTTCACATGATCTGAATACCGTTAGCATGCTCAAGTTTCGGCAAGCGGTGTCACTGAGGCTCCGGCAGCTCCCTGGCTTAAAGAAAGCCAAGTGTCACTGCTTCTTGATAAAGGATGTCGTGTGCAGCTTACAGTGACTTGAGGTTGTTTCACCTTTTGCCCTCACGTTATAGGTCACTAGAAGAGGCCTTTAACTTCAGACGCGTGTGAGAATGGAGACATTTCCATAGCCTGAGGTCTGTGTTGGATGTGGTGTTTGACTTGCTTTGGTAAAATACCTCTCATAAGTATTAATGTAAAATACCTCTCATAAGAATTAATGTAAAATACCTCTTACAAGTATTAATGTAAAATAGCTCATAAGTATTAATGTAAAATACTTCTCTTATAGGAATTAATGTAAAATACCTCTCATAAGTATTAATGAAAGATACCTCTCATAAGTATTAATGTAAAATACCTCTCTTATAAGTATTAATGTAAGATACCTCTCATAAGTATTAATGTAAAATACTTCTCTTATAAGAATTAATGTAAAATACCTCTTATAAGTATTAATGTAAAATACCTCTCATAAGTATTAATGTAAAATACCTCTCTTATAAGTATTAATAGTAGTAGGGAGAACATGAAGTTTAATAGATCTTTTGACTACACAGTTCTCAGGCTCATTCAGAGATGATAAAGTCTACACTGTGCATTTATATAATTCTAGCTCTTAAAGAATTGCTCTTGTTTAAGTTATGATTAAGCTACTAAATAAAGCCTTACAAAATGTTCCTAGAACCAAGTTTATTGTTACAACCACTAAGAATCATAAAAGTAAACTCTTCTCTGATTCAGTGAGATCAAAGTCATACCCAGAGCGAGTACTGTGTGTAACAGTACTGTGTGTAGTACACATAGTACTGCTCTCTCTCTCTCTCTCTCTCTCTCTCTCTCTCTCTCTCTCTCTCTCTCTCTCTCTCTCTCTCTCTCTCTCTCTCTCTCTCTCTCTCTCTCTCTCTCTCTCTCTCTCACCTCCTTCACCCAGGCCAGTAGCCTCTGGAGAGAGTCCTGGTGCTTGTGTTCCCATCGTGTAACCAGAAATCCTTCCATACTGTAGCAGTACTGTGTGTGGCAGTACTGTGTATAGTTATACTGTGTGTAGCAGTACTTTGTGTAGCTATACTGTGTGTAGATGTACTGTATGTAGCTGTACTGTGTGTAGCAGAAGTGTATGCAGCTATACTGTGTGTAGCAGTACTGTGTGTAGCTGTACTGTATGCAGCTATACTGTGTGTAGCTGTACTGTGTGTGGCAATCCTGTGTGGCAATACTGTATGTAGCTGTACTATGTGTAGCTGTACTGTGTGTAGCTGTACTGTATGCAGCTATACTGTGTGCAGCTGTACTGTGTGTGGCAATCCTGTGTAGCTATACTGTGTGTAGCAGTACTTTGTGTAGCTATACTGTGTGTAGTTGTACTGTATGTAGCTGTACTGTGTGTAGCTGTACTGTGTGTAGCTGTACTGTGCATGGCAGTCCTGTGTGGCAATACTGTATGTAGCTGTACTATGTGTAGCTGTACTGTGTGTGGCTGTACTGTGTGTAGCTGTACTGTGTGTGGCAGGACTGTATGCAGCTATACTGTGTGTAGCTGTACTGTGTGTGGCTGTACTGTGTGTAGCTGCACTGTGTGTGGCAGGGCTGTATGTCGCTATACTATGTGTACTATGTGGGTTCAATGTCAGTTGAAAGAATTAATGTTATTATTTACTGGAGCTTTCCAGTGGTTTTAAATTGGTCATGAAAAGCATGTCACTGCTAAAATGGAAAAATAATATCCTGATTTCCAGATCAGACGTCCAGTCTGGATTTTATCCATCCCACATCTGGAACCCAAATAAACTACATTAAAAAGTGCAGTTTAATTCTGGGAGAAAAAAAACCCTGCAACATTCTAGGCTCAATTTTATTTTGACTTTTGGACATTTTGAAAGAAGCAGCTCAGACATTTCAATAATATATAATAGATTTAACCTCTCCCCCCCCTTCTCTCTCCCTCTCCCTCTCTCTCGCGAGGTGACTTTGACCTCAGGGAAGAGGAGCTCCCAGAAGTCAAAGCTGGAGGTTTGTAATATAACACTACCCAGGTCTTAGTCCAGCAGGGATAGGAACAGTGATAAAACAGCTACACGATTTCCTACTATAACTCGAATTGTTTAGATGATGCCACACCACAACAGTCCAGATCAACCTATGCTAAGTAGATGTTTGTGTGAGAATAGTCTGATTTTTACCACAATGCGTCAGCATTTTCACACTGTTGACTCACTGCTGAAAATGTTTCATTACAGTCAGTGCAATTTAAAGCAGGAGATGCCAAGATTCAGCACTTAAATATAAAATCAGCCCCACTTGTTTAAGGACATTTTTTCAGCAAATTACAGCCACACAAATACTGCATGATGGAACAACAGACATTTGTAGACATTTAGACAAGGATTCCTGTGCATTATGTTAGTGTCGCAGACAAAAGCAAACTCCAGCACCCAGACCAAGACCAGACATTTTCTAATTTTGCTATTAATTGTAATAAAAAAGGCTATGCTATTATTTTATTATTATATTGTTGTTTTATTATTATTCTAAGAGTTTTTAGTGGTGAATATGCTGTACAGACTGGTGTTGGAAGGACATTATTATTACTTTCAACAAGCTGGCAAGAATATGCAGTGTTTTGCAAGAGCAAACATGCAGACCCAGACTTACAGGAATAAGGTCCAGACTCAGACCAAGGCCATGTTTGTGTGGTCTCCAGACCTTACAAAGACAAGGCCATGTTCTTGTAGTCTTGAAACCTCTTTGAAATCAAGCCCCTAAGACTCCAGCTCTGCCCAGTACGCACAAGGTTCAATAGAACAGAGCCACAACTCAGCCAACCCTGGCTTCTTACATTAATCTACTAAGTAAACAGGCACATGTTCTTTTGGAATTAGCAACCATAAACAAGGTATTCAGTCTCTTCTGTTCAGTCTGTTAAATTATCTGACATCTTGGTATAGCCCCAGATGATGGGAAGTATTTGATGGATCTGGTCTGTTGGGAGGGTTAGACTTCCTATTTACAGACTAGCGAGCCATCATATCTTTGCCCATTTAGTCCCCCTTTTTATGGATTTGAGAAAAGTCATTATCACAAAGGGGGGAAAATCAGTAAGCCGTGCCCCGCCTGATCATAGTTTTGCGATTGTTCAGTTCACTTTAAGATGTTGACAGACTTCTGTTTAAAACATGACCTTTCTCCTCCTTTCTCTTCAGTTATAATTGTGGTCTAAACATGCAGGCTCTCCTTGTGCTAATGCATGTGCATATGTATACATATATTTCAAGAGGATCCTATATTGCTCCCATGCCTGCAGTAAAAGCACTGTGCCTAAGATGACTGTTTAGTCTACAGTAAGCAGAAGGTGTTCAGTATTTTCTACATATTTTACTGTAATTGAATAACAAATTACATGTTTAACGTTGACTGCTCAGCAAGACAATGGTGAGTAACTATGTGTGGTCGTATTGACAACCAGAACAATGCAAACAGATTGAAAACACAATCCAGAGAATGATAGCCAATCAGCAGGCAAGGACCAACATCCACAACAGCAAGAGGTAAAAAAAAAAAAAACACACCAAAAGGGGAAAAGTGCAAAGCTCTAAATAAACAGATTCCAGGGTCAAAACATGACAGATCAGATTCACGGGAGAAAAAACTGTAAATTACACAACTCTAAATACACTAAATTGCTGCTGGGCCACGTGAGAGACTAACTGGTAGAAACAAGGAATAACTGGAAACACGAGGGAGATAAACTAATATTTGGGCCAGGTCGTCCTCTGCTGGTAAGTGGAGGGGATTGCTGGGTGCCACACTAATGCGTATTAAAATTTTATTACATCAGTATTTATGTCATTTATTTAGGATGTATTAGCAATTAGTATTGAGATACATTTTTCTATATTTTGCTCAATTTTTGTATATTATACTGTACAGCAATTACCACAGACTAATTGAATGTAAGACCCAGCTACTACCAAAATGTAACATCTTTTCAACCTCACTTTGCTTGCCTGGTAGGGCTGCAGAGTGGCTGTGTGGGAACCGATGAGAAGGTCTCCTAACTCCAAGAGCTGGGCTTCAACCACGCCCTCAACAATAAGACCATTAGATTAGATGAGGGATTAGATGAGTCACTTAACGTGGCATATAGGCTCCCATTGGTAACTTTATCTCAGTCCCACGTATGTTAGGGTTTTCATAACAACATCTCAAAACAAGGAACAATTGTTTGGGAAGTTTCATTAGGATTATGTGTTGAGCGGGTAAACAAGACTGCCAGTGTTCTATGTAATTCCTCTTTCTACAGGTGGGGTGGCTTTGGCAGCGTTGTGCCAAATCGCTCTCTGTGGGAGTATTGCCACATACAACGACACTACCACACAAACAGGTAGCCATCTGCTGAATGCACCGCTTATGTCAGAGTGGCAGGAACGAAAAGTGACAATATAAAAATCCATTGAATTAGGGTTCCTTTCAGATTAAAAACACCACAATGTAATAATCCATATTCCTCTCAGATTCGATTCTGATCATTAACTGCGGATTTTGTTATAGGTGAGGTTCTTACAGTGCTAAAAATTAAGCTATTACATTTCAAAAGGTTAAGTTGTTACATGTTACCAACAAAGTAAATCTATCAAATCAATTTGAGTTCCTGATCTGATCTGATATGTGATTTGTTTCATGGCCGGATGCCAATTCTCATATGATGCGTATGGAAGGATTTCTGGTTACACGATGGGAACACAAGCACCAGGACTCTCTCCAGAGGCTACTGGCCTGGGTGAAGGAGGTGAGAGAGTGAGAGAGTGAGAGAGGGAGAGAGAGAGAGAGAAAGAAAGAAAGAGAGACAGAGAGAGAGAAGACAGGCAAGACCAAGCATCTGAATACCACACAATACAGACTTCAAAGAGCGCTGCCTAATTATAGTTATAGATCCTATTATAACCTCATCACCATTCTCTTACATTTTGCATCAGTGTTCAAAGAACTTAATTAACATGTTATTGAACAGGGCTTAATGAAATGCCACTAAACAGAATAAATGTAGCAGAATAGAATCAAAGAGACAAAGTAAAGGGAATAGCATGTGGCTCTAAATATGGAAATTACCCATAAATACGTGGGGAACTTGTCTAATTCATGATGAATATTGATGATTGTTGATATAGTATTGTAGACTATCTGTTCTGCAGCCTGTGGAATAAACAGCATGTAGACAGCAATAACAAGTTGATAATTATTATATAGATGTGAAATCATGTGTATGAATTCAGTGCCATGTGTATAATTATGTATAATTTTCCTCATTAATATGTAATTTGGTCTACCGTGCAGTCAATAATATATTTAACAGATGGCTTCTTTAAAGGACCTTTCCAGTAATTTACTAGTGAATTCTGTGGTCTAATATTGGCCAGGTTGTATATCATTAATGTAGACACTTCCAGTGGTCTAATGTCAGCCAGGTTGTATATCATTAACGTAGACACTCCTAGCATATAATCTGCAAATTTCTTTATTTACTTCCGCATACTTTTTGTCATGTACCTTCCTGATAGTCCAGAGCTCACTGGGAAAACCAGTAAATCCCCACCAGGAATTGCTATTCCGTACAATTGCTTCCCACATTGTGGTGTGCCTGTAATGTGTGCTTTTTTTTCCCAGGGAACACATCATTGTGCTGCATTTATGGCTAAGATAAAGGGTGCCAACACTGGCCAAGCTTTTAGAAAGACGTAACCAATTAACCACAGCCACACTTTCCTAACTCGACTGTTCAACTGCAGACCTGCAATCTGTTTGTTTCTCACAGAATAGCATTAATCAGATATTTCACCAGATAACAACTGGTCAAATGCATTTAATAAATAGTGACCTCAGATAGGTTACACTGGTGAAGTCAAACTGGGTGTGACTGAGACATGTGGTGTGGCTGCTGTCACAGAGTGGGGGCTCTTTGGTCTGGTGGTCAGAGCACACATTTACCAGCAAGGAGACTTGGGTTTTAAGACTGGATCTGGCTGCTGCTCTCAGCCTCCTTCAAACTAAGTCACAGTTATTTTCCCTTTAAGGTCTTATTTTTATATTCGCCTAGATTTTATAGTTCTTAAAGATGAAAACCATGAAATCCTGAATGTATATGTTTGATTTTGCAAATTCAAAGAAAACCTTGGTTTGGCAACAAAAGCACTCAGAGGCTGTAGTTCTTGTGGTGTGGTTGTGTGTGTTTGTTATATGTGTGTGTGTGTGTGTGTGTGTGTGTGTGTGTGTGTGTGTGTGTGTGTGTGTGTGTGTGTGTGTGTGTGTGTGTGTGTGTGTGTGTGTGTGCATGTGCACTTGGCCCCCTATTACACAGAATATTACCGGGATCTCACTGTGTGTAAGCGTACTTAGCATCTACTTGTCTAGATGTTTTCTGCTTCACACCTCATTTAGAATCACATTGGGTTTTGTCACCTGGGCAACCATGTTCATCTAATGTGAACCTGTGACAGTTTAAACAAGGGATGAAAAACAGGAATACACCCAGTCATCAGAGGCCCACACGTTTAATCAGGCCTGGGATAGTTCTGTAGCAGTCCTAATATGGACTCTTCTCATTCTGGCCTCCAGAGACACCTCTCTCCCTGATTTGAAAGCCAGTGCATGAGTACAAGCAAGAAAACTAAAATTACAACTAAAATTGATATCAACAATAAATCATTTAGGGTTGTTTTGTGGCTGAGAGTCTATTACAGTTAAGAGCAAAGAGAGAAAAAGTAAAATTACAGAATTACAAAAATTACAGGTGATCATCCTCATCAATTTTCGTTTATCATCAATAATTTTAAAATATGTGATAAACATGTACAAGTTAGTGAGTGTTGCGTTTAAGTGTTGCTCTGGAGTTCTGAATGTCCCCCAGAATGTATTGGGAGAAAGTCTAGCGTGGATTAAATCCATGGATTAGATCCAGCCATACGACGTTCATCTTGATGCTTAATGCATTTTGTTCATTATTCTCTCGACTGAATAAGACAAAGTCAACGCTTTAGGTTTTTATAAAATAAGGGAGACTCCTCCCAATTTAAGTGACTGTTCCAGCAGGTCCTCTGTAGTTGACGTAAAGTAAAACTGCGGTAAACTGTATTAAACTGTTTTGCAAAAATAGTTGACAGTTGCAACATATTGGCAGTTTCGTAGGAACAGCCAAAAACTGCATTAATTGCACTGCCGGCTCTTTAAAAGTAAGCACGCTCGGGGGCAGGGCTACGCGCGCACCCTTGCGAGCTGATTTGCTTCAGAGATCACAGCGGTGCAGGCCACGAGACGGAATAGTCGTGCTGGATAACGTGTTTTTCCTTTTACTCAGTAAAAACTCTCACAATGATCATCGTGGTTGAGGATCAGGTAAGGGGCGAGGTTGGCGCTGTAGGCTGGTATTCCATGGCTTGCTTTGCAGTAAGAGCCGTTAGGGGGATGCGGTTATTGTACTGGTGGGTTCAGGCAAGCTGGCATTTAAGATGGATAAAGCTCCAGAAACGACGTTATCCAGCGCACTAGACAGCAAACGTGACCACGCAAACGCTTAAACCACCCAGACAGCAGGCAGGCTGCGCTTGGGTTGATGGCCTTCCCCCAGATAGGGACTGTGTGCTCACTGCAGCTGGCTGTCATCGGGCCAGCGCGCCTCTGAAAAGCGTTCAAAAATTAGCAAAGTGAAAACGAGGACAAGAATACAGGAAAGCGCGCAGAGAAATACTTCTAATATTGCTTAGCGCTTGTTTAGCTGCCTTAGGTTATCTAGCAGGCTAGCGACATGGTAGCAGCAAAATAAAAGCCGGTAACCTAGCTTATTTTAGCTTAGCTAACGGGGTAGAGTAGGCCTGCAAACGAGAGAAGCGGAATATTTTCAGGCTACGATTGTGGAGGAAAAATGCTTGCGCGAAGTGTATGTTTGTTTTGTGGCGACCGCAAGAACACAAAACTGTTTTCGGTCGAAAATATGGCCAAAAGACTTTTATACACCTAGACAGGAGTCTGCGCGCGCGAGCTTCCGAGGCACGCCTAGCGCGAGGTCCGGTCTCCGCCGCGTGGGGTTGAAATGACTAGTTGTGGGTCTGTAACGGGGTAAATCTAACTAAACTACCCCAGCTAGGCGCACTAAAATAGTGAGGCATTCATTAGGACCACGTGGCTTTGCGCTAGCTAAGTGTATTTAAATGTGAGCCCTGTATGCAGATAAAATTATTACGTTGACTAACTGATTGTATGAATCTGCGCAGAGTACACGGACTATGACATTCTGCCGTTTTAAACTTTGTTCGTTTTACTAAAACATACCAAAATACTATGGAAATCTACACCATTTCGCTTTAAATGCTAACTGAAATCAAGATCAGAAGGATCTAAATGTAGTTGCACGAGTTAACTTTGATTACATATTTTTCTAATTATTCCTGTAACTATTTAACATGTCCACAAAAAACGTGAAATTCGAAGACCTTGGCTACCCGCACTTTTATTGTAGGCTACCATTTTCCACACTGAACTCTTGATGCATTTAAAGGTTGATGAATGAGTGTTGCACGCAGGTTGAAGGTGCATTACCTGAGTCTGAAGAAGCATCACTTCTTGCGGTTAAGTAGGTGAAGACAACACAGAAACGTTCCGACTTCCATTCCTTCACATAAACAAAAACACAAACATGCCCACTACGAAATTAATTTTTTTTGATGGTGAAATTATAAACCTATGAACACTTAGAATTTGTAACAACCATTTGGTGCTGTGAGAATATTCATTCACACTTGTTCTGTGTAATGGGCTCCTGTGACCTGTGTTAGGAAGTGGGCTTCGACTCATGTGACCTCCTCCTCTGAAGGTGGTTCACCAAACGTGTTACTTTACTTGACTGTCTAAGTGATGGATATTACAAAACAAACCGAAGAGGTAAACCTGTCGCTCAGAACACTGCAGTGCATCATGTGGCTCACATTTACATACCCGTCCGGGAGGAATGTCACAAATTCTGCGTGCCAACTTCGTCCCCTTCGCATGTAACGAGTCTCTCCGTTTTGGAAAAACACTAGCAGTGTTGGCTCTAGTTTTCAGTACGTTTCTTGTCGTGCCTGGCGATGCATGGAGCTTACTGGGTTCTGCAATATTTTTCTTTGCCAAAGAAAAGGAGATGAGGCGGAGTAAGGGGTGTTGAGGAGCGTCTGTTAAAGTGAATGACTAACAGGTCAGTGTCAATACAAACCAAGATCAGGTACCTAATAAATGTGCTGATGCCATTGCTAAAACAATATCATATTTTATGTTCTACAGTTTCTTTGAATTGGTTAAAGGGGAGTGGGTTAAACAAGGGTTTGTTTAGATGTTTATCAAGTTTCCATTAGGCTTCAGATTTGCTACCATTTTCCATTACTGCGGGGAGGGGGAAGACCTTTTTCTACTGTCGGGTCCTTTTCTCTTGACTTCTACTGTCCCAGTGTCTGACAGCTTCATGTCGTCCTGTGCAGTTGTGAGAAATGTATTGAATTTGGGAGACACATGGAGAACACCCAGATAGGGACTTGAACCCAAGACCTTAGAGACAAACATGCTAACCGCCAAGCCAAGATCAGGACTCCAGTTCTCAGTGTGTAGTGAGTTCTGGTGTTCAGTACTCAGTGTGTAGTTCTCTCCACGCGTCTATAGATGCAGAATTCTGTTTGCCTTTAGCTCAGTGCTGCTTGGCTGTGTTGTTGAAAATGTAGATGTACCTTCTCAGCCATATTGCCTTTCCTTTTCCATGTTAACATAGCTGGATAATTTGCTGCCTGGTTTCACAGTGTCGTGTAATGCCCGTGTCATGAATTTCACCTACTAACCTAAATGCAGTTTTTCCATCTCTGAATAATCTGTTCTACACTTACATGTAGAAATGACTCACTGAGATTGCCCACGCTGAGACGCACTATAGCTACGCTTCCTTTGACTGGGTGCTTGATGTTCCTGATTTCCGCCTCCTCTAAATTCTCCTCTAGGAAGCCTTTGACAAAACTTTGGCAGAAGCAGGAGACAAACTTGTTGTGGTTGACTTCACAGCCACATGGTGCGGACCCTGTCAGAGTATTGCTCCCTTTTACAAGGTGAGTAAATTCTTTTAGATTTAATATTGCAACAATAATCTATTACATTTTAGACAATCATGCATGATGCACAACACAAATGTAAAGAAACAGTACATAAAGAAGTCTAGTAAAAAAAAATTTAAAAATTAACCTTGGCTGTGGTTAATATCTCTGAACCTTTTTGTCTACCTACACAAACATTAGCTGCTGTTTTTTGATGATAATGACCTTCATGGAGAGGCATTTGCATTCTGCATTTTTCCTGTTTGTTCTTGGTTTGCACCACACTCCTGTTTTGACACAGCTTGCAACATGCTGAAAGTTTAGAGTGAGGTGGATTTTTCTGACATGTTTAATGACCATTTGATCATTTGTCTGTCTGCCTCTAGAGTCTGTCTGAAAAAGAAGGCAACTCCGTAGTGTTCCTTAAGGTAGACGTGGATGACGCACAGGTGTGTGTGTGTGAGTGAGAGAGAGAGAGATAATCAAATTAAATGTCATATTACACCTGATGTTTTCACTGAGGTCTGAACAAGACAATTATAAGTGGAAATGGTGCAGTCATTTCTGATAAACACCTAAATTAAACCAACTAATTAAATCTGATGGGATCATTTGCCAGCATCAGACCACATTAAGTCTCTCTGATCGTAGCCACTAAGGGGCAGTAATGTAACTGAGTTGATTCGCAGTTGTGTTTGTGGACATCACTTGTCTGTCGGTCTGCATAGCGTTTTTCTGTGGTCTGTTAGACTTATCCGTGTTTTTAGATGTGACGCTTTATCCAACACTCCTATTTAACCTGGAAAAAAGCATGTTCTTTTCAGATGGGGTTCTTTAGGTGAGCAGTATCTGAAATGTTGAGCACTGGGTTTGAAAGTTCTCAGCATCTCATAGGTGGATGTCTTTCTCTTTACCTTTTTCTTGTAGGATGTGGCCCAGTCTTGTGAGATCAAATGTATGCCAACATTCCACTTTTACAAGAATGGAAAGAAGGTAGGTTGATGGGTGAGGGGATTCATTCCATTTAATTATTCCATGTAAAGTTTCCAAGTAAGGAACCTTCAGGAAGACCACTGAAACAGCTGCTGTTTAGAGAGCTTGTTTGTTTTACGCAGGCCAGTTTTCCCCTTGATGTCTTCTTCACAGTAAGACCTTTTGTGATTTGTTGCTTGTTTTCTTCTGTCCTGCAGATTGATGAATTCTCTGGGTCCAATCAGGCGAAACTGGAGGAGTTGGTGAATAGCCATAAGTGAAGGGACTCGAGTGCACACGAAGCTTAGCCTAAACACACCAGCTCTCAGTATCCCTCAGGCATGGTTTGGTCACTTAATGAGCTTCGGTCCAGTTAGTAGTGAGGTGTCGTATAGTAATGGCAGGCTTGCCTTCCTCATGTCACTGAATTGCCATAAGTAAAGGTCAGTCTGTACTGTTTGTCATTTTGTTCTTCTTAAACCATGTAGCCTCACTTTTTATGCTCAGAAAGCTCACCTGTGTCACCTGATTCAGGTCTAATAAATGAATACAGTTCTACACAACACACCACCTCTGGCTCATCATCTTATTCAACAATGTTGAAGTATTTCTTCCTTCAGGTGGAGAGTTTGGTAGGAGCAGGTGCTTCCCCAGACTGTGTAATAAGGTACCAGAGCTTGACGGAGGCTTGGACAAACGTAAGACCACAGCAGTAGCAAGAAAGTTTATTCCTTCAAACTGAATGCAGTGTTGACAGAAGTAAAACGTGCCACCTGGCTCCCCGCCCCCCTTTTTAAATAAAAAATAAAATATAATTTTTTAAATTATTTTTTTTAAACAGGAAATTTGGTAATTCTCACATTCTACCGGCTACTGTTGAAATGTACCATGGGGGGGGGGGGGGGGAACCCAAGTCTATTCTGTTACCAGGTAATAAAAAAGGATATGTTGACCAACATCCACTTCATCAGAAGAAGGAAGTGTCACTGCTTGCCTGTGTGAGCATAGTTCAGGAGGAAACTGTCATTTATTGTTTTAAAAACACTGGACAAACCTGCTTATTGCAGCCTTAAACAGATGCTGGTTTTCTAGCTCCAGCCAAAGTAAACGGTACAAAAGAAACCAGTTAACTATCAAAAACATTAAAAATATAAGAATAACAGGAAATGTAGAGATTTTTCAGTCTTGTCAAAGTGTGGCAATATGCATATTTCAGCATTATTATTTAAACTCTATGAATTCTCTCCTGCCGTTTCTTAAGAACACAGCGGACAATCAGAAAAAACAAGACCAATTACAACAAGGACAGTAACGACAACCCCTAATGCTGACCTTGATGCCCTTGTGCACTGCAGGTAGCTCTTCTTTCCAGCACTTTTGAGTTTATATACTACACTGCACTCCAGATTCTTCTAATTTTCCCTTTGAATGGCAGCAACTGTGAACGTCTCGGGGGGGGGGGGGGGGGGAAATTAACACTTCCTTTCCGCTTTCAAAAGCTGAGAGCTTGGACACATCAGTTCCGTAACAGGTGTAAATCTGAAAACAGGACTCCTTACCAAATGAGATCTGATTCATGTCCAGAGAGCTGGATGTGAAGGAGCCAAATCGAATTGTTTGATCAAGAACCTTTTACAAATTTGAGGTGAGTTCTACAATATGAGGTCACACAGTCTGGTTGATTGTCGTTTCAGCTGTTTAATGGCATCAGTCAAAAAGAAATGCAGTGTGTGAAACTGAAAGTCACCTGATTCATAAGCTGCTCTTCCAGTACGGGTCGCGCTGTCGAGCTGGGTATACATTGGTTTTGGATCGTTTTCTTTTTCCACCGTATACATGTATATGGCAGCTGACAATTGTATGTCAATCCCTGGTTTCGCGTTGGTGACAGCCTCGTCCCACGCATCTGAGAAACCATTTGTAGCATTCAGTTCCTGCAGATAGTAGTGCGACATCACCAAGGCCTGCATTTCCTTCTCACAGGCTTCATAGGAAGCAGCCATGGACTGGGTAGCCATATTGAGGGGCAGGATGCTGCCCTGCAATGGCTAAGCATGACAATCACAAACACAAATGATTAGTCAGACAAATGAATATGAGGAGGATGAACACAGACAAATTAATACAGTCAGACAAATGCTATTGAGTGTTATTATAAAATGACCACAAGTAAGCTATTACACATTGAATGCAATTGGTTAAATGTAACCATCTGTAACTTATTTTCTCTGATTTAGAGTATATACGAACTGAAGCCTCTTGACCTTACATTTGTAAACGTCCTGCCACTACAAACACAAGGCCGGTGCGAGAGGAGAGCTTGTCATTGTAAATATATGGAACCTACCTTCCACACTGTCAGCAGTAAAAGCACCCTGGACACGCGCACACACACTGCCATGTTGATGAACTCTTAAGTCTTGCCTATGGGACAAACCACAGGGAAAACTTTACACTGACCTAAGTGTCAATGTAGTGTCCTCCACACATGCTGGGGCATAGCAAGTCAAAGGAAAAAATTGACTATAAAGTGTAGGTACACTTACAGAATGTCACCTTTAATTTCCACACACACGTTGACAGCATCTTGCCATATATCAGTCATGAGCATTCAGGCACAATAAAAACACCACCACAAAGCCATATATGATCTTAGTAGCTTAAGCCACTATACTGAACTTAGTGGCTTATGCATTATACTGACCTTGTGGCTTAAGACACTATACTGAATTTAGTGGCTTATGCATTATACTGACCTTGTGGCTTAAGACACTATACTGAACTTAGTGGCTTATGCATTATACTGACCTTGTGGCTTAAGACACTATACTGAACTTAGTGGCTTATGCATTATACTGACCTTGTGGCTTAAGAGGCCTCAGTGTCCAGGGAGTTTAAATCCAGTTATGAGATTAACAAAAGTTAAGTACACTGTGAATTTGTGGTGATTGGACAGCATCCATGCAAGTGCCAGCCTAACAAATAAGGCCCTTATAAACCTTTGCCACTTTGCTTTTTCTTTATTTGGAACTCAAGTTACCAGGGAATTTGTGGCAATGTTTGCCAAGCGAGTCTTGCGCACCTCCACAATTCAACAGATTGGCCTCCCTGCTTACTGACCCCGTTGACCTGCTCCTGATTCATCACCTTTCCCTTTAAAGCTGTTTGTTCCCACACATACTTTGCGAAGTATTGCCATGATCATCACATGTGTACCAAGCGTTTTGCCTGTGTGTGTGTGTCTGGTTTTCCACCTGTTTTGCTGCCTGGTTTACGCTACTGTTTGATCCCTAACTTGTATTTTTGTTTTGTTGGACTGATATCTGGCTCTTTACTTCATTGGGCTGTTTCATGGATCACCTCTTTGCCTGCTCCCTGTGCTCTGGTTGACTTCTCTCTGGGTTTGGATCTATGCATGGCCTCTGGATAATCCCTCTGTTAATAAAACCAACCATCTTCCAAATATCAAGCGTCTAGTTCTGGTCCTGTTCATTACAGTTGACTAATTTGACCAGATCTCATCATCTTTATCCCCTCTGCGCTCACTGAAAATAACAGAGAGCATAACAAATTTACATTTACATTTACGGCATTTAGCAGACGCTCTGATCCAGAGCGACTTACAAAAGTGCTTTGTCATTTACTCATAGAATATATCCAATTACAGTACAGTAGTTTAGAAATAAACATACCAATGAACTAGAATACTGTAGAATACAGGGATGAATGCTGATACCTAGAAGTGCAAAATAAAGGTACATCTTAAACAATAATAAGTGCTAGTTTGTTAAACAGCATAAACAGTGCCCTACAATAAGTACTAAATTAGTCAGTCGATAAGGGAGCAGTGTCAGTTGTGCTTGTCTTTTAAATATTCTGCGAATAGATGGGTCTTCAAATATGTAATAAGCAGTGGGTGGAATCATCATGGGAGGAAACATCCACTTAAATATGGATTGTGATTGGCTAAAAACTGCTTCAGTCTTGCTTGCGTCGGTGCCCAGTGTGGTTATGGGGTTTAACCCTTCTTTCACATGGCCTCACCTACTATTATACTTTACTTGTCAAGGTCAAGTTAATTTATATAGTACTTTTTACAACACAAGTTGTCACAAAGCAGCAAATTCATAAGATCTCTTCTCTAAAATCCATTTTAAAGATAACATGGAAAAAGTACACATTGCTGGGTAGCTTGCTAAGATGGCTGGCTAGCTAGCTGGTCAAGTTGTGTATTTTGTGGTAGTTTTCATTTATAATAACTGAATCAGCTGAGATAGTGAAACTTGGGTTTGTACTTTTGTTGGTTAACTTAGCTAACAGCTTGTTGTGTAGCGTTTCTAGTGTTTCTAGCTAATTGAGCTCGCTAGTGTTTGCTGTTAGCTAGCTAACTTGTTTAGCTAATAGCTTGCTAACATTAGCTAGCCTAGCTTTATTTTTTTACACAAAGCGGTTTAAAATTGTTTTAGAGTACGTAGTTTTTAAAGAGCGTTTTATACATTTAAATGGCATTTTGATGGTTTTGCAGCATATTTTACAGAGTAGTGAACTGTAATGTCTTATTTTGCTGCGATAGAGAGTTTATTTTACACTTGATATAAACTTTACCGCCGTATCTCTTCAAACCACTGTTTCTTGAAATGTTTCTTTATCAGACATTCCCACTCATGCCATATAATAAGGGTGTTACCAGCTATGACACAGTTAAGATCACTCCTCTTACGAGTACTCTGGAGTTCATATTCTACATCACACCAAGGATCTTTCTGCTCAGATTTCTCTTTAATAGCAGTGACTTTAACCTCATAGCGTAGAACAAACCTTACATTTCAAACCGATGTTCTAAATCAAGAAGTGCGATTTGGGTCTTTTACGTCCAGCTCTTTGCTACCAAACCTTAATCATTTTGGTAACAAGTCTTGCTTCATAATTCACACTTGTTTTGGAGCAGAAGTGTCCTAGTACTCATTTCTGAAAACCCATGAGAAAGAGGTGCTAATTCCCCCATACGAGGTGTTTAAACAGAATGGATTATTGCTTTTAAGATGTTGAATGGCATCAGTCAAAAAGAAATACAACCAGTAAAACTGAAAGCTACGTGCTATGTATTTTTCTTTTCCATCACGACATGCATCATTAAACATTTTATATACTGGCTTTCGTCCTCCCAGTGTGTACACGTATATGGCAGCAGCCTGACTCTTCGTGAGTATACTGTCTGCTTTGGCCTTATTCTTTTGATGATTTTTTAAAAGATGGGCCACTGGCATCCAATCACTGTACTTTGCAACAGAATCAATGTGTTTAAAATGTACAACCTCTGTCATAGACCTTGGGGGTATTCCTGTAAGTGGGCTTAGCAAACCTTCACTTAACCTGCAACTCTGAATTGAACCAACTCGACCAACATACTCAGATTCCAGAATAGTCAGTTAAAATGTCAGTGTTCAAAGTCAGTCAACCCTGAGAAGAATTTAAATGAAGTGCATTTGGGTAGATTGTGTTGATACTGTGATATTATTTTAATATAGAATATGTAATAAGGCCAATTCAAGAAGTAAAAATATTTTTTTACACATAGCAACTTCATTTATGTATTGTTAGTGTTGGCTGCAAGTTTTTCCCAAAGATGCCGCACATAACAGTCTGCTTTGCATGGATTCTAACCATACCAAGGTGCAAATGAACTATTGATTTATTGGCTAATAGTGGAAGTCTTATAGCTGATTTACATTTACATTTTTGCTATTTAGCTAGTACAATAGGTTAGAGATACAATTGATCTAGAAGAGCTGAAATACAGGGATCAGTACTGATGCCTAGATGTGGAAAACACATATAAGCTCTATTACAGAGCAATAACAAAATCAGAGCAATAACAAAAAACAACTAGCTTCAGACACGAAGCCATAAGCTTAACAGAATGTAAGGCAAAAGTAGTCAATCTCAGAGCCTACCTTAACCAGAGGATGATAGCAGAGAAAAACCAAAGCACACTGTTGATCTTCACACTATAGATTACAGGAAGAAGGATCATCTCCACAGGTTTTGCATATGATGATCTTGAGTTTCTTGCATCAGATTCCATAAGAACTGCACGTGTACAAAGTTGTAAGTATGAAAAGCAGCATATGTAAAACATGTTGTGTAATAAAGGAGCCACATTTATGTTTCATAATACAAAGAGTCAAATATGATGTTTATAGACATTTTGCAGATTTGTACTGAGATTAAATATTCATATGACATGAATCAAATGTGAAAACCTTTACTACAGGGGGATGGTAATGGATGGTGATGGTTTTGAGCATTTAGTGAGAAGTAATTTTATATATGGTGTCTCTTATGGACTTCACCATCAATGCCATGGTTCCTGCTTCTGGGTCATTGTGTGGTGTGGCAGGCAGTAAATTCTCCTTCCTTCTCAGGGGTGTCCACTCAATGCTCACTCAGGACCCGGTGTTTCTGTCTCAATCCTGGGTCTGGTCCTGCAGTGGGCAGGACTGTAACAGGGTCAGGATGTGGTGTCATAAGACAGAGCCGGCAGGGATACTGTGTGTGTTCAAGAAGGAAACCCAGTCTTAATCACATGGGAAGGAACATGTGATTATAAAACAATGACAGGAAGTGACATGCCTTGTACAAATTTGTTGCAGCCTACAATGCATCACATAGCCAATTATTATTAGACTATTGATGCCTTATTTATAACTATTATTAACTATTACTGATAGTGGAGAAAGCAAGTATGTGTGAAATAAAGCTTTGAATTGCAAGAAAACATTTTGTAACATTTTGCCTGCACATGAATGGTATGGAAAGAGTTCAGTTTGCATTTAGTACTGAAGGAGCAATAGGAATATGGGTATAAGCAGGCAAAAGACAGAAAAGACTCATGGTAAGATTTACACTGGCTAAGCCACAAATCTATATTTTAAAAGTCTAGTTATTGTAATTAAAGTTACATGGAGATCTTGATGACTTTCAAAGATTTATGCCTAAGCAAAAATCTACGTAAACAGAATACCCATGCATTAAATCTGTAGTTAAATCGAGTTTGAAGCCATGATTCTGTTGTGAAATGTGATAGTGAAGAATGTTCAAATGACTGACTGGGCTAAAATGGTACATTAGTGGGAAAAAAAGTTATCAAAATGTTTAAACAAAGTCTAATCATTCTTCATCATTTGATATAATCACTTAATGTAATCATTGATTTGAGTCGAAACATTAATTTAATCCCCTAGGCACAGTTTTAGTAATGTTCTCATTTCATATTCAGTGGATGTTCTGACGTTTAGCTGGTTTATCTCCAGCATATGTTGCAATAGCAACTAACCTACAATTATTCTGAGTCTAGTTTTTTAAACAGCAATCAACAAACTTCGAGTTAACAGATCTGGGTTAGTAGCTACACCTTCTTTCTGGAGCAAGCCCCCTTGTGACGTATATGTTTATTTTGTAGTTTAATACTGTCACATCTACCATCCACACTCCCCTGGTTCATCTTCTCATTAATTCTAATATCTTTCACCTTTAATTCCCGTTTTTCTTGTGTTTAACTCTTCTCTATTTGAGCTTCCTCTGCTACCTCATTGGGAACTACTGTTTTGTCTAACATAAGCAAACAGTGCAGAAACACAGACATCTTAGATGTGAAACCAAGTTGGGACTATCCATTAGGCTATACAAATCAAAACAAAACATTCACTGAACACACAGTTTGAAATAAATGCAATGAAGTAAACAACCACAATGAACAGCCAAGACCAAGGGAACAAGGCAGGGTTTAAATACATGAACTAAACGAGGGACAGGTGTGGAAAATCAAACAAAGGGCAAAGAAAATGAAACTACGGCATGGAACTAAAATACACAAGACAGGGAAAACATGGAACACAGAAGCTGGGAGGGACTGATCGTGACAGAAACTAAGTTGGGACTATCCATTAGTCTATACAAATCACCAGTCATGATCCTTCTAGTAGAAACTGATCATGTCTTTTCTTACATCTAACCCTATACTGAATAGTCATGTGAATTTTAGCTGCAACTGAACTGAGTAAAAATGTATCTTAAGTGTTTCAAAGTGACTCTGTTTAGAAACTCAGACCTAAATTGCATTGATGATGCATGTCCAGAGTATTATCTCAAACGTTCTCAGAGAAAATTATTAGCATGAAGCTGTTCTGCTACAGAGAGGTTTCTGCCGCTTATCCAGGCCATTTGATGAACTTGGAGGTTTTTTACAGTCTGCACTGAATATAACAAGCAAGTAGTGCATTACCACTGTCAGATTGAATCAGACTGATTAATACCAACTAGACGTAGTGGAGAACTTCAACAAACTTTTGTGAAGACATATATAAAGTATGTTTAGTCATACTTTTTTGATGTGGTGTAATTGGCAATGAAGCTATAGGCTATTCCTGATTTCCTCACTTTGCATAATTTTAAAGACAAGTTGATGTGTTTACAATTTACAATTGTAAGAGAGAAAACGCTGCACATTAGTGGCCTGTCGGACTACCCACTTCACCATGTACAATGCTACAAGGATTAATGGGACCGAATACTGTTTATTATTAGTTGTGGTATTGTCACATATCGACAATGGAAAATAAAGAGCACTTTGCCTCTCGCTTCCTTTGAACCGCCACCGTCACACAACCTGAACCTTGAACCTAACATGAACAGCTGGTGACTTTTTTGTGATAGTATTAAAAACTCAGGACTGTATAACGATGTCCACGATATCAGTTTGAAACCTTCAACTAGGTCTGCTTGGTATGAGTCAATAGGATTCAGTCAAACAGTTAGTGGAATATAATGCCACACTATAACATTAGGCTTGACTTTTTGCTATAATAGCCTGTGCTTATTACATGACAATATGACTGCAAGAAGTGCATGAAATTGCAATTACTGTTAATGTATGATAGCATTAAATTTCAGTAACTGTTACATTGAATGAGACTGACTCATAATCAGATGTCTGGAAGACTTCAACAAGACGGTAATACATATGTGAAGTTGGGTGGGGACTGACCTAAGAGTTTGGATTTTTTTTTCTAATTTAGTGTAAATATCAGTGAATCAATGTGTAATTTAGAAAGAAATATATTGTCTGATTGTTCTCAATCACTGTGTTTTTCTGTTTTAAACAAAAACAACAGCTATATTAGTTTTGCCTTGTTTTCACCTAATTGGCCATTGGCTATTGCAACTGAGTATGGAAACGCTCCACCGCACTGATAGACTCACATGCAACATGCACACTGTGCTAAAACATTTGGCATTTTTTAAAATAATTGTTTACTTTGAGTATCCAACAATTACACTGAGACCAATTTTGAGGCAATTGGGTGAAACGTCTAGGACTAGTTTGAAAAGTTTTTATAATTATGTTGAATTGTCCAAAAGCTGTAAGGTTTAAAAACTCTTCAGGAGTCAAAGTTGTCAGATTTGTGGAAATGCATTATTTGATGCCAAGATCAGGTGGACATGTTTTAAAATAAATTACACAGACCAGTTTGGATGGTTGAAAATGAGTAGCTTGAAGACACTGTGCCAGACTTGCATAAAGAAACTGTGTACCAAGTTTCCCACTGATCAGTCTGTCTTGATGTGTGGGTCAGTTCCTTGGATGATATAGTGCCCCCTAGTATTGCAGGGGCATCAAACGTTTTGCCCCACCCCACACGCCCTCGAGGTACAAGGTGCTTGTGAAGTCAGGTGTCGTTATGTAAAGCGTTACATGAGTTGGAACCATACATGTAGAACATAGCCAGTGCAAGCTCCACCCGTTTTTGATTGGCATCTGGAATCTCTGTACTGCTGAATTTTACAGATTGTTAAATGAAAATGAAAGCCTAGACTCTGAGCATCTCTGGATGCCAGATTTGTGTAGGTTTGGTGAAAGATCTAGCGCCAGTATACGCTCAAAAATTATGTGCGATGTTGCGCAATATGCACATTAGCTCAAAATAGAAGTGGGCGGAGCTTAATGGTTGAGGCTTTTTGCAGTGTTTCCAATAATCACTGAGGAACAAAGAAATGTGTCTATGACATATGATGCAGTGATGGACTTGAACATGTTTGGGTGCGCCATTGCGCCACCTACAGTCTGACTAGGCCAGGTGTCTTACGCCTGAGACGCAGAAGGGACTACAACCTATCGAAGAAGAATCATAGTATTTATTTATTTACATTGCGCTTTGCGTTGTGTAGTCACTTGCATTTATGAATGTGAACCGTCACGCAAATCAGATCTGAGCAAAAAATCGTAACTGAACAACGAGGCGTATAGTTCGACTACTGATGCGTCTGTAGAGCGGATTTCATGTTTTATTCTTGCTATTGCTGCACATGGAACCAGAACGTTTTACTGCCACCCAGTGGCTAATATCAGTACGTCTGTTGTTCAGAAAAACAAAATCTTGTGATGCAGCGTGAACTTCTAGTACAATTAAACATTATCTAACAAACATTATCGTCAACTTAAACTTACTTCTGGCTTTAAAATACCACTGTATGCCACTGTAACCTTTCACTGTAAAAGCTTTCAGTACCTTCACAACATTCTTCTACATTCTTCAATGAGTCTTTTTGGTTGAAGTATTTGTTTACGTGGTCATGGACTTTGTGGCTTGTTGATTTTCTGCCCTGGGTGAGGTTTATGAGGTTGGCAAAGCCACCTCTGGAAATCTGGTCACGACACAACTTCTGTCCATCGTTCGGTTAGGCACTTTCATCAGATGTGTCCTATTCCTTCTCGGTGTACTTCCCATGTAAAGGATCTAAAATCCTCCTGCTCATTTCCAGTGCAACACTCACCCCTCTCTGTCCGGTTCTCTCAGCCCCAAATCAACAGACCAGAGTCAGTTGTAGTCAGAGAAGCTCTAGTTTATTAATGACAAAAGCAAAATATTTGTAGGGAAGAGAAAGTCAGAAGTGATTTATGGAGGGAAAACAGGGTCTGTGTGAGAAGAGTTGGTTGGGAGCAGTTCGAGGATAGCCAATTGCTTCCAGTGATCATGGGTACTGCACAAGGACAGAAGAGGAGCAGCGTGTTAAATCATAAGATTAGATGGCAGACAGTCCATGAGGACAGAGGAGGAACAGACAGAGTTAATTCATAAGGTTACAGGAGACATGGACAATCTTTGCCTAAAGTACATGATCTTTTTTATACTCGACTAACATAAGTGAATTTATTTTAATGATGAGAATTTGATTCTAGTTTCAGAAATGCTTTCATTCCATTCACTGACATTTTGTTTTTGTTTTGTAGATCTTTCAAATTGTGGGGTGGATCTGAGAGGTGAGTAATAATAATAATAATAATTGTTTAGTGCTTTAAAAAAAACTAAACAACAACAACAACAATAATAATAATAATAATTCTTTATTATTTGATCAGAGATACAGTGATAACAAATTAACTAGCAGTGATCCAGGACAAATCCATTTTGGATTTGCAGTCCAATGTTAAAGACCTGTGCTGTTTAGCTTTAGGGAAACAGGAGTAATGCTTCACCTGCTTCCTGCTATCACTTCCTAGAATGGTTACTCCAGAATGGGAACTTTCTCACAATTAAGAGTGCTCCTGTTTTCACGAGTACTGTTGAGCGTATACAATACATCACATTCTATGTGCTTAGAGTTCTCTTCAATAGCAGTGACTTTAAACACCTCGTATGGGGGAATTAGCACCTCTTTCTCATGGGTTTTCAGAGATGAGTAATTGTACACTTCTGCTCCAAAACAAGTGTGAATTATGAAGCAGGACTTGTGACCAAAATGACTAAGGTTTTGTAGCAAAGAGCTGGACGTAAAAGACCCAAATCGAATTTCCTGATTTAGAACATCAGTTTTAAATGCAACCTTAGTTCTACGATATGAGGTTAAACAGAATGGATTATTGCTTTTAAGATATTGAATGGCATCAGTCAAAAAGAAATACAATGAGTAAAACTGAAAACTACCATTTATGTAGTTATTTTTTCCATTACGACATGCATTATTAAAGAGCTGATATACTTGCTTTTGTCCTCCCAGTGTGTACACATATATGGCAGCAGCCTGAGTTTTGTTGAGTTCAGATTTTGTTGAGTTGACCTTATCAATTGCAGTTTTCCAAACTGTTGCAAAGTGTGTTGAAGAATTTAACTCCTGTTGGAGGTAGTTCCTTATCACTAGTTCACGCATTTGGTCCCTGCAGCCTTCAAATGCATCATCCACAGATTTATTGGCCATGTCAAGGGGCAGATCCTGTAATGTGTAAGAACATTAAATAATCACACAGTGGATTACAGTCCAAATGGTACAGCCTGGATGTGCTGTGAGAAAATGGCTGCAAACAAACTACTGTGCCTTATGTGTCCAAATTACATTTTGGTGGTTGCATCTGTTATTTCCTCTAATTTGGCACACTGATAATGTAGCAACTGGTAGTAGGCTGTTAATATTTAATCTTTTAATACAAACCTCAAGCCATTAACTCTACACAGCACCAGTGTTGGGGATGGACATGTGATTTACTCACAGAATAAATATTTTGAACTTACATTTGGTACAGAGAAAAATGATGCCAGTAGTCTTAGCACCCAGACAAATAATGCTTTTATCATTTTTGGCTTTGGTTCAAATGTTTCCTAAAGGAGAAACAGTTTGCAGAATGTTGAAAGTGTCTTACACAATATTTATGATGTCCATTCAGACAAATTATAAACACCATTATAAAGGCACTACACTGACCTGTTCTCTGTGTACTGTATATGTATTATGTTCTCTGTATACTGACCTGTTCTCTGTGTACTGTATATGTATTATGTTCTCTGTATACTGACCTGTTCTCTGTGTACTGTATAGTTATGTTCTCTGTATACTGACCTGTTCTCTGTGTACTGTATATGTATTATGTTCTCTGTATACTGACCTGTTCTCTGTGTACTGTATATGTACTGTATAGTTATGTTCTCTGTATACTGACCTGTTCTCTGTGTACTGTATATGTACTGTATATGTATTATGTTCTCTGTGTACTGACCTGTTCTCTGTGGAGCAGTGGCCTTGGAATCCAGTGAGCTTGGAGTTATGATTTCACTGTGCAGAAGTAGGCCAGAGTTGGAGAAATGTACTCCTGTCCTTGCAGTGGGTTAGCAGTTCTGCTTTTTATTCGGTTGGGACTCAAGGCTGACCAGCTAGGTGTTGCTATTCTGACTCCTCCCAACACAACAGTGCATCGGATATGCAAGAAAAACATCAGTAATATGAGCTGTAATGATAATAATCATTTATACATGCACAGTGGCCTGCACTCATCATTTGACTGAACATGAGATTATATCTGTTTAAATAATTGACTAATTTAAGGCAGACACGTGAAGTGTGTCTTGCTCGGTCAGTTGGTTTATGGAGTGCATCAAGTATTGACAAAGAGGGAGGTCAATAGTAATAATACTGATAGTAATAATATGTACACACTGAAATGTCTTTGTTCATGAGCAATAGATGAATTTACCTAAACCTCCCTCACACTCCATGAAAATGAAACAATGGTTTCAACAGAAATACACATCAGACTGCTGTCTTTTTGTTTTTGGTGAGTTTGTTTTTAGAGCAGACTAGCAGGTTGCTGCCACAGCTCCTCCCCATACTGGAAGCTGCCTGCTTGCTGCTGTGGTTCTTAGTTGTTGTGGTCCTTATTTTCGGTTTAGGTGTCACTTTGTCTTCTTTTCCAACTTCCTCACCACTTGGGGGTTTAAGTCTAAGGCCTGTTTAGTTTCATGACCGTTGGTAATCTTTGCATGTTACATTAGCTTCTTTTGTAGGAGTTAGTGCACTTTTATGTTTGGATTGGGTTTCGTTTTTGTTACTTTCATTAAATGCTGCAGTTGGAGACTCTTTCTCTTTGCTTCTTTCCTTTGTTTCTCCACATTCTTCACCTGAGACAGATGTGATTAATATTGACATACTAGTTTTGAAAGTAATATCAGCATTGCATCTTTTGCAGGATGTTGCCGCATCTGTTTACTAAAGCAGAAGTGTTGTACACTTAACCAGCAATATTTCTGTTTTGCTCTGATACTCTAAAAGCATTTATTTTAACACCTAGGTACTGGTCTTCAAGACAAAAAAAATGGCTGAGTATTGAGCGTTAACCACAACTAACACCCTCAACGCCAACCACCTGCTGGTTCTTGGAACTCTTAGAATAGCTCTTAGGTTCCCGATAGGTCAGAGGGCCACTGTATATTTAGTGCCTACTGCAAATTTGAAGTTTGCCTGTCAAAATCCTAGCAACATTCCTTGGTAGGAGTAGGTTAGCTATTTTCCAAAGCAGTGGTAAAAGCACATATTAAAAATCTTTTGCCTCAAATATGGTTTAAACAGCTGAAATCTATGAGTACTTCTGAGTCCTGAAATCAAAGGGCTTCAGTTGTTAATTTTTTGTGTAAAGAAATTGGCAAATTCAGAACAAACAAACAGTTAAGTTAAACATAATAAACAATTTTGCATGTGTATGAGCATCCCGTGACAACTGCAAATAGTGTGAATTTAAAACAAGACCTGGGGCCAAATGTCATGGTTTTCCTGTCCAAAGAGCTGAATGTATTTTTTTTCTTGTAAACATTGTTTACAAATTTGACCTTAGTTCTAAGATATGGGGTCACACGTTTGTTTAAGGTTATTGTCATTGGCCAAAAAGAAAGAAAAAGTGATTCAGAAACAGGGTCGACTACCATCTCTGAGTAGCCTCTCCTTTCTAATACATGCAGCATGTGGTACATGTAAGTTAGATGTACATTATATTTGAACATATGCCTTGTTGTTTACCCCCAACATGTAACAAAATCCTACAGTAATGTTTATAAGACATGTCTTTATAGCATAGCAGAAGGAATTGAGGCTCTAACAGCAACCTATCAGCACTGGGACAACCTTGGTGTTAACCTATCAGGACTGGGACGACCTTGGTGTTAACCTACCAGCACTGGGACGACCTTGGTGTTAACTCATCACCACTGGGACGACCTTGGTGTTAACCTATCAGCAATGGGACGACCTTGGTGTTAACTCATCACCACTGGGACAACCTTGGTGTTAACCTATCAGCACTGGGATGACCTTCGTGTTAACCTATCAGCACTGGGACGACCTTGGTGTTAACTCATCACCACTGGGACGACCTTGGTGTTAACCCATCAGCACTGGGACGACCTTGGTGTTAACCCATCAGCACTGGGACGACCTTGGTGTTAACCCATCAGCACTGGGACAACCTTGGTGTTAACCTATCACCACTGGGACGACCTTGGTGTTAACCTATCAGCACTGGGATGACCTTGGTGTTAACCTATCACCACTGGGACGACCTTTGTGTTAACCTATCAGCACTGGGACGACCTTGGTGTTAACCTATCAGGACTGGGACGACCTTCGTGTTACTCTATCAGCACTGGGACGACCTTGGTGTTAACTCATCACCACTGGGACGACCTTGGTGTTAACCTATCAGCACTGGGACAACTTTGGTGTTAACCTATCAAAACTGGGATGACCTTGGTGTTAACCTATCAGCACTGGGACGACCTTGGTGTTAACCTATCAGCACTGGGACGACCTTGGTGTAAACCTATCAGCACTGGGACGACCTTGGTGTTAGCTTTCCACATTTTCTGTACTTTATGTTTCAGTCCCTGGTGTTTCTCCTGATATTCTCATATTTCTTCCTTTGGATGTTTCCATTGTCGCAGAATGATTTACATTCAAAAATCAAGTGAAGCAACAACAACCAGAATAATGAGGAAATATCATCAAAGGCACGCAATAAATGAGTCTAGAGACCAAATGAATCCCTCGAGTCTGAACTTTTCTTTTAGCGCCATTCTTATCTGTAAGAAAAGTGCTACATCCCGTATTGTTATTACCCCTCCTCTCCTCTGGACTGTGCTGGGGAAACACCATTATTAATTACGTTTCATTAAAACAGGACCTTCGCATATTCAAGGTAAAGCAGGTGTTTTTTTTTAAAGTGGGCCTAGTCCGCTGGTTCTGTGACTTTATTTAGCTTTAGCATATTCTTAGAACATACTTAGAAAATGTCCAACACCATCACTTGGGACTGCCACATCTATCACCACTGCTGTTTTTGGCAGCTTGTTCACCATCATGTCTGGCTGGTTTACTTACCTGTTTATCTGTCTGCATCTGGAGGTACCATGAGATCTTAGCTTTCACCACTCTGTGGTTCCTGGAATTTGGATTTGGGGAGTGTCATATATCTTATTCACACCATGTACCAAAATGAGGTTTTAACCCATCATTTGAATGGTCACTACTAATTGTAACGCGGAGTTACTCACACATTAACTTGCAAGCTAGTTGCTAGTTACTATTGCTTCATAGAGATGTCAGGGATAGGGAGTGTTGATGGTGTTGGGAATGTCAGGAATGGGTGGGATAGAAGCAGAATTATAGCTCCATGCAGCTCTCTATTGTAGACTTATATAAACTTTAATGGGAAATCCTACAACATTCTGTTCCTTCTGTTATTGGTTCTATTGTGGCCTCTCTCAGGCAAGGTATAACTGCTCCACTCGAAATGAGCCTGTTAATTTCCAGACTATCTGCAGTGTTATCCATTCCCAGACACATTTGATCAAAAATAATAATAATAATTTACTCACTTGGTCAAACAGGTTAGATGAGCCACGTTTGTTTAGTGAAGTCCCGAAAATCTGAAAACTCCAAACAACCAATCTCATGAAGCATTGTGATGATAACACTGTAAACCAGGCAGAATTGCATGCTGAAGACTATATAACTCTATGAACATAGAAGAGCATGGGATATCCCAGTATACATTCATGAACATTTTATACTTAAACTTAAAATATGTATATAGATAATATATATAATATATATACCCCTTTGTAGGTGCAGGGCTGTGCAGCCCATCTGTCGGACCTCTTGATAATACTCCTCGAACCAGTTCTAGACAGCTTGAGCCCAATGGCACTGTGCACTATCCTGCTGGAATATCCCATCATCAAGTCCATGAAGGGCTGCAAATGGTCACCGAGTAGTGAATCTTAGTGGGAACCAAACAATGACTTGACTAGACAGAAGAGTGGACCCAACCCATGAGAACACACCCCACACCAGTATGGAGTCACCACTAGCCTGCACAGTGCCTTGTTGACAGTGTGAGTCCATGGCTTCATGGGGTCTGCGCCACACAGGAATCCTACCATCAGCCCGAAACAATTGGTATCGTGACTCTTTTAAACATAAGACCAGGTGAGGCGTTGTCTGGTGGTGTTAACAGAGGCACTCTGGTGGGTCTTCTGCTCCCCACATAGAAGCTACATAATGCTGCACTGACCTGTGGGATATGTGTTTGGGGCCTCTTGCATTGATTGTGGATGTGATTTCTACTAGACTCGCTTGTTTGTTCACGCAGATAATTGTATCCAGACGTTGCCGGTCACGATCATTAAGCACCTGTGGGTGGCCACTGCGCTGTCCACTGTGGGTGTTAATGCCTTCTATGACATATTCCAGGTACACATGATGCTGTGGATTGAGGAATATTGAATGCCCACACAAGTGGACACTTGTTCAAACACAGATAATTCACTATCATGCCTCGTTAGTACAGGTGTGGGCGTTCCCAAGCTGTCCCCGGAGGTAACGGCACTTCAGGACGTGACTTTTGGCACGTCCATAGAACCAATCAACAGTGCCTCAGTCTCGTCAGAAAATTCAGCATTATAAAATTACGGATCAGCCAATCTTTAAAATCTCTGTTAAGAAAGATATGAGTATAAGGTAGAGAAATTGCAGTTGGTGATATGGAGTGTAAGCTGTGCAACAATGGAAATCATTTGAAATTATACACAGGATGTCAAGTATTCTGTCCAGCCAAGCCACTTCATACTAAAAACTACATCACAAGCTCTTCACGCGGGTCATCAGGTTGGCCACTCATTTTGTCATTGTTTCTTAGAATTAAGCCCACAACTTGTGCATGCGGCTCAATAGTGAGGTGTGGTGTCCCAACCCCACTTCCCTTCAAGCTCAATTCTAAACCAGCTAACAAACATAAACCCACATTGGCCTCCCTGTCCCAGTGACACCAGTAATGTGTGCTAAATGCCACCAGTTCCATATGGGCTTTCGCACTATACCAACAGTAAACACAGCGTTAATCTCCCTGTATATATCCACTGGCCTGCTCCCAGGCCAGCAATCACTTACTAACCTATAAAATGCATACTGCCAAAGTCTGCGCTTTCTTCCACAACCACTGACTAGCCCTTTCAGCTTCTACTAATTCCTTATTGTTACACCTTATTGTTTACAGCCTCTAAAACCAAATTCCTTGGAATCCAGTGAGCTTGGAGTTATGATTTCACTGTGCAGAAGTAGGCCAGAGTTGGAGAAATGTACTCCTGTCCTTGCAGTGGGTTAGCAGTTCTGCTTTTTATTCGGTTGGGACTCAAGGCTGACCAGCTAGGTGTTGCTATTCTGACTCCTCCCAACACAACAGTGCATCGGATATGCAAGAAAAACATCAGTAATATGAGCTGTAATGATAATAATCATTTATACATGCACAGTGGCCTGCACTCATCATTTGACTGAACATGAGATTATATCTGTTTAAATAATTGACTAATTTAAGGCAGACACGTGAAGTGTGTCTTGCTCGGTCAGTTGGTTTATGGAGTGCATCAAGTATTGACAAAGAGGGAGGTCAATAGTAATAATACTGATAGTAATAATATGTACACACTGAAATGTCTTTGTTCATGAGCAATAGATGAATTTACCTAAACCTCCCTCACACTCCATGAAAATAAAACAATGGTTTCAACAGAAATACACATCAGACTGCTGTCTTTTTGTTTTTGGTGAGTTTGTTTTTAGAGCAGACTACCAGGTTGCTGCCACAGCTCCTCCCCATACTGGAAGCTGCCTGCTTGCTGCTGTGGTTCTTAGTTGTTGTGGTCCTTATTTTCGGTTTAGGTGTCACTTTGTCTTCTTTTCCATCTTCCTCACCACTTGGGGGTTTAAGTCTAAGACCTGTTTAGTTTCATGACCGTCGGTGGTCTTTGCATGTTACATTGGCTTCTTTTGTAGGAGTTAGTGCACTTTTATGTTTGGATTGGGTTTCGTTTTTGTTACTTTCATTAAATGCTGCAGTTGGAGACTCTTTCTCTTTGCTTCTTTCCTTTGTTTCTCCACATTCTTCACCTGAGACAGATGTGATTAATATTGACATACTAGTTTTGAAAGTAATATCAGCATTGCATCTTTTGCAGGATGTTGCCGCATCTGTTTACTAAAGCAGAAGTGTTGTACACTTAACCAGCAATATTTCTGTTTTGCTCTGATACTCTAAAAGCATTTATTTTAACACCTAGGTACTGGTCTTCAAGACAAAAAAAATGGCTGAGTATTGAGCGTTAACCACAACTAACACCCTCAACGCCAACCACCTGCTGGTTCTTGGAACTCTTAGAATAGCTCTTAGGTTCCCGATAGGTCAGAGGGCCACTGTATATTTAGTGCCTACTGCAAATTTGAAGTTTGCCTGTCAAAATCCTAGCAACATTCCTTGGTAGGAGTAGGTTAGCTATTTTCCAAAGCAGTGGTAAAAGCACATATTAAAAATCTTTTGCCTCAAATATGGTTTAAACAGCTGAAATCTATGAGTACTTCTGAGTCCTGAAATCAAAGGGCTTCAGTTGTTAATTTTTTGTGTAAAGAAATTGGCAAATTCAGAACAAACAAACAGTTAAGTTAAACATAATAAACAATTTTGCATGTGTATGAGCATCCCGTGACAACTGCAAATAGTGTGAATTTAAAACAAGACCTGGGGCCAAATGTCATGGTTTTCCTGTCCAAAGAGCTGAATGTATTTTTTTTTCTTGTAAACATTGTTTACAAATTTGACCTTAGTTCTAAGATATGGGGTCACACGTTTGTTTAAGGTTATTGTCATTGGCCAAAAAGAAAGAAAAAGTGATTCAGAAACAGGGTCGACTACCATCTCTGAGTAGCCTCTCCTTTCTAATACATGCAGCATGTGGTACATGTAAGTTAGATGTACATTATATTTGAACATATGCCTTGTTGTTTACCCCCAACATGTAACAAAATCCTACAGTAATGTTTATAAGACATGTCTTTATAGCATAGCAGAAGGAATTGAGGCTCTAACAGCAACCTATCAGCACTGGGACAACCTTGGTGTTAACCTATCAGGACTGGGACGACCTTGGTGTTAACCTACCAGCACTGGGACGACCTTGGTGTTAACTCATCACCACTGGGACGACCTTGGTGTTAACCTATCAGCAATGGGACGACCTTGGTGTTAACTCATCACCACTGGGACAACCTTGGTGTTAACCTATCAGCACTGGGATGACCTTCGTGTTAACCTATCAGCACTGGGACGACCTTGGTGTTAACTCATCACCACTGGGACGACCTTGGTGTTAACCCATCAGCACTGGGACGACCTTGGTGTTAACCCATCAGCACTGGGACGACCTTGGTGTTAACCCATCAAGACTGGGACAACCTTGGTGTTAACCTATCACCACTGGGACGACCTTGGTGTTAACCTATCAGCACTGGGATGACCTTGGTGTTAACCTATCACCACTGGGACGACCTTTGTGTTAACCTATCAGCACTGGGACGACCTTGGTGTTAACCTATCAGGACTGGGACGACCTTCGTGTTACTCTATCAGCACTGGGACGACCTTGGTGTTAACTCATCACCACTGGGACGACCTTGGTGTTAACCTATCAGCACTGGGACAACTTTGGTGTTAACCTATCAAAACTGGGATGACCTTGGTGTTAACCTATCAGCACTGGGACGACCTTGGTGTTAACCTATCAGCACTGGGACGACCTTGGTGTAAACCTATCAGCACTGGGACGACCTTGGTGTTAGCTTTCCACATTTTCTGTACTTTATGTTTCAGTCCCTGGTGTTTCTCCTGATATTCTCATATTTCTTCCTTTGGATGTTTCCATTGTCGCAGAATGATTTACATTCAAAAATCAAGTGAAGCAACAACAACCAGAATAATGAGGAAATATCATCAAAGGCACGCAATAAATGAGTCTAGAGACCAAATGAATCCCTCGAGTCTGAACTTTTCTTTTAGCGCCATTCTTATCTGTAAGAAAAGTGCTACATCCCGTATTGTTATTACCCCTCCTCTCCTCTGGACTGTGCTGGGGAAACACCATTATTAATTACGTTTCATTAAAACAGGACCTTCGCATATTCAAGGTAAAGCAGGTGTTTTTTTTTAAAGTGGGCCTAGTCCGCTGGTTCTGTGACTTTATTTAGCTTTAGCATATTCTTAGAACATACTTAGAAAATGTCCAACACCATCACTTGGGACTGCCACATCTATCACCACTGCTGTTTTTGGCAGCTTGTTCACCATCATGTCTGGCTGGTTTACTTACCTGTTTATCTGTCTGCATCTGGAGGTACCATGAGATCTTAGCTTTCACCACTCTGTGGTTCCTGGAATTTGGATTTGGGGAGTGTCATATATCTTATTCACACCATGTACCAAAATGAGGTTTTAACCCATCATTTGAATGGTCACTACTAATTGTAACGCGGAGTTACTCACACATTAACTTGCAAGCTAGTTGCTAGTTACTATTGCTTCATAGAGATGTCAGGGATAGGGAGTGTTGATGGTGTTGGGAATGTCAGGAATGGGTGGGATAGAAGCAGAATTATAGCTCCATGCAGCTCTCTATTGTAGACTTATATAAACTTTAATGGGAAATCCTACAACATTCTGTTCCTTCTGTTATTGGTTCTATTGTGGCCTCTCTCAGGCAAGGTATAACTGCTCCACTCGAAATGAGCCTGTTAATTTCCAGACTATCTGCAGTGTTATCCATTCCCAGACACATTTGATCAAAAATAATAATAATAATTTACTCACTTGGTCAAACAGGTTAGATGAGCCACGTTTGTTTAGTGAAGTCCCGAAAATCTGAAAACTCCAAACAACCAATCTCATGAAGCATTGTGATGATAACACTGTAAACCAGGCAGAATTGCATGCTGAAGACTATATAACTCTATGAACATAGAAGAGCATGGGATATCCCAGTATACATTCATGAACATTTTATACTTAAACTTAAAATATGTATATAGATAATATATATAATATATATACCCCTTTGTAGGTGCAGGGCTGTGCAGCCCATCTGTCGGACCTCTTGATAATACTCCTCGAACCAGTTCTAGACAGCTTGAGCCCAATGGCACTGTGCACTATCCTGCTGGAATATCCCATCATCAAGTCCATGAAGGGCTGCAAATGGTCACCGAGTAGTGAATCTTAGTGGGAACCAAACAATGACTTGACTAGACAGAAGAGTGGACCCAACCCATGAGAACACACCCCACACCAGTATGGAGTCACCACTAGCCTGCACAGTGCCTTGTTGACAGTGTGAGTCCATGGCTTCATGGGGTCTGCGCCACACAGGAATCCTACCATCAGCCCGAAACAATTGGTATCGTGACTCTTTTAAACATAAGACCAGGTGAGGCGTTGTCTGGTGGTGTTAACAGAGGCACTCTGGTGGGTCTTCTGCTCCCCACATAGAAGCTACATAATGCTGCACTGACCTGTGGGATATGTGTTTGGGGCCTCTTGCATTGATTGTGGATGTGATTTCTACTAGACTCGCTTGTTTGTTCACGCAGATAATTGTATCCAGACGTTGCCGGTCACGATCATTAAGCACCTGTGGGTGGCCACTGCGCTGTCCACTGTGGGTGTTAATGCCTTCTATGACATATTCCAGGTACACATGATGCTGTGGATTGAGGAATATTGAATGCCCACACAAGTGGACACTTGTTCAAACACAGATAATTCACTATCATGCCTCGTTAGTACAGGTGTGGGCGTTCCCAAGCTGTCCCCGGAGGTAACGGCACTTCAGGACGTGACTTTTGGCACGTCCATAGAACCAATCAACAGTGCCTCAGTCTCGTCAGAAAATTCAGCATTATAAAATTACGGATCAGCCAATCTTTAAAATCTCTGTTAAGAAAGATATGAGTATAAGGTAGAGAAATTGCAGTTGGTGATATGGAGTGTAAGCTGTGCAACAATGGAAATCATTTGAAATTATACACAGGATGTCAAGTATTCTGTCCAGCCAAGCCACTTCATACTAAAAACTACATCACAAGCTCTTCACGCGGGTCATCAGGTTGGCCACTCATTTTGTCATTGTTTCTTAGAATTAAGCCCACAACTTGTGCATGCGGCTCAATAGTGAGGTGTGGTGTCCCAACCCCACTTCCCTTCAAGCTCAATTCTAAACCAGCTAACAAACATAAACCCACATTGGCCTCCCTGTCCCAGTGACACCAGTAATGTGTGCTAAATGCCACCAGTTCCATATGGGCTTTCGCACTATACCAACAGTAAACACAGCGTTAATCTCCCTGTATATATCCACTGGCCTGCTCCCAGGCCAGCAATCACTTACTAACCTATAAAATGCATACTGCCAAAGTCTGCGCTTTCTTCCACAACCACTGACTAGCCCTTTCAGCTTCTACTAATTCCTTATTGTTACACCTTATTGTTTACAGCCTCTAAAACCAAATTCCACAAGCAAAAATGTGGCATTTTTAGCTACAAATCCACCCAAAGAACCCATCTCTGTAAAACAGCAGCGATAGGAGATTTTAAAGTCAATAGATACAGTGTTTTCTATTTGTAAACTATAAAGTGAACCATTTATGGGCCATGTTGGTGACACTTATGGAACTGATCTGATCTAAAAGTAGTTTAAATCAAACTACATCAAAAGCTGAGCCAAGGTCAGATAAAATGGAAAGTAGACCTGAGTCAGCTACTAAGAGAAGATTATTTGTGATTTTAACCAGAGCTGTTTCAGTACTGTGAAGGGTACACAAGCCTGATAGAAGAGATTCCCAGAGATGATTTACTGACAAATGGGCTTTGAGTCGAACAGCATTTCAGTTCAAAGTAGTTTTGAGTGTCTCGGCACTGCTGTGGTCTTACGTTTGTCCAAGCCTCCGTCAAGCTCTGGTACCTTATTACACAGTCTGGGGAAGCACCTGCTCCTACCAAACTCTCCACCTGAAGGAAAAAATACTTCAACATTGTTGAATAAGATGATGAGCCAGAGGTGGTGTGTTGTGTAGAACTGTGTTCATTTATTAGACCTGAATCAGGTGACACAGGTGAGCTTTCTGAGCATAAAAAGTGAGGCTACATGGTTTAAGAAGAACAAAATGACAAACAGTACAGACTGACCTTTACTTATGGCAATTCAGTGACATGAGGAAGGCAAGCCTGCCATTACTATACGACACCTCACTACTAACTGGACCGAAGCTCATTAAGTGACCAAACCATGCCTGAGGGATACTGAGAGCTGGTGTGTTTAGGCTAAGCTTCGTGTGCACTCGAGTCCCTTCACTTATGGCTATTCACCAACTCCTCCAGTTTCGCCTGATTGGACCCAGAGAATTCATCAATCTGCAGGACAGAAGAAAACAAGCAACAAATCACAAAAGGTCTTACTGTGAAGAAGACATCAAGGGGAAAACTGGCCTGTATAAAATACAAAAACAAGCTCTCTAAGGTTTTGAGTGGTCTTGTTGAAGGTTCTTTTAAAGACTTTACCTGGAATAATGAAATGACTCAAATCTCCCCAGCAGTTCACCAGTGGACTTCTTTCCAGTCTTATAAAAGTGGAATATTGGCATAGATTTGATCTCACAAGAGGCCACATGCTCCAGAGAAGGTTGAACAAGACAGGTGGCCATCTATTCATTTAGTGAATTTTTACTATTCGCGTTCCCACCCGAGATTATTTTGTGTATTCTACTGCCATCTGCTGGACACAGAAAATAATGTTCGCCATCACACGTTGGCGCTGCCAAATAGAAACTGTTCATCAGTGCAAAGCCGTGGTGTAACTACTTTAAGATCATATGAAGACAGACAATGAGTGCTTTATTACCTTGTGATGCACAGGAACATCAAACACCTATGAGAGGTTTATCACCCGGTTGTGTTTCTCATTTCTTTCCCAAATGAACCACTTCACCCCTTGAGCACCCACTTCCACTGTGTGTCCCCTGTCCAACATTACTAATTGCACTCATTTACATTTCTATTCATGTTTATATTTCCATCATTTAGAAGACACTCATGTCCAAAGTGTCTGACTACAGTGCCTTGATGTCTCCATGGAACAGATTGTTACGCTAGTACATTAGACCAGAATCTTAAGGTTACCATACACAAAAACCCAAGCCTCAGTCATTAATTATTATTGTGCCCTTGCTAAGCTCAGGGGACAAACGAGGCTGCAGACCAGGGTCTTAACGAGGGTCTTAACGGGGGTCTTAACGAGGATCTTGGTAGGACATGCCAGCTCTAAAATGTGTGTGTACTTTCTAATGCCACAAAAGAGGGCTAGATCTGATAACTGTCAAGACATTACAAAGAGTGCATAACACACACACAGACACACACACACACACAATTAGTATGTGGTTTGCACTAAGATGCACTGGCCAATCACACCAGTTCCCAGTGAGTGTTCTGTAAGGTGCTGGTGTTCACACAGTCTGTCAAATTGTGTTAGATTCAGTCATAATAAATAACCATATCAAAATAATCCCAATGATTATCAATCTTATTAAAAAAATGTTTTAAAAAAATGTTTTTAAAGATTTTAAACATTTTAACTGAAAATATTTTTAAAGACTTTAAAAATATTTAGAAAAAGGAATAAATATTAATAATTGCTTCACCGAACCTATGGCTCTCCATCCACTTTTAGAAAAGAATCCAAATAAATATTTGCAAGCAATCGTAAATACTAAACTTGCTTGGTTAAGTAGGGAGTATCTGGATTTATTCAACCATCAGCCACGATGTCGCACCCCAGTCTGACTCTGTTTAGTGGGGTTCACCATGAGGTCGACGATGGTGAGTTTGCATACGATCCCTAAAGTGGACCCCAAAGCCTCATCCTCCTCTCCCTTTTCTTTGCTGTGATGTCTCCTGCTCAAAGATGAGTAATAAGAATGTCACACGAATGTCTCTCAGTTCATCACCATGAGCGAAAAAAGAACTGACTTGAGAGAGAAAAGGAAGGGAGAGGGGGAGAGGAGGCGTGATTGATTGCAGACTAATTAGGCGCTGCTCTTTAGCATACGCTCTTAATTATGCTAATGAGACGTCTCCTCTTCAGCGCTCCGCTTCATCTCAGACGCTGCGTTCCTCCAGAATTAACACGGGACACGTAGGCCGCTCTACAGTAGGTGGGAAGACTCATCTTCAAACCGGCACTGAATTCTTTTCTCTGCGCTTTCTCCTTTTTCTGTGGCCACGCCTCATCTGTTTGTTTCTGGGTAGATTTTGTCAGAATGAGTGTTTTATTAACGGGCAAAGGGCCAAAGGGATATTGTCACCGCATTTACGTCAACACACCTCCTAGCTAGGCCTGGAACCATGGCAACCATCCCCAAAAAGATGGGCAAACTTTGACAGTTTCACTGACTTCACCATCTCTGCTACTACCGTCAGGCTACCACCTCCGTCTGGAGCTCCGCCCATCTGGAGAGCTCAATGTCATCCCTGATCCAGCTGGCGGAGGTGTGTGAGAGCGCTACGGCCGCCTTTCACACTGCAGAGGATAGACGTTCTCTTTCTTCCTCCTCTCATTCACTACAAGTCGAGGATTGTGGTAGCGAGAGCAGGGCAAAAAAAAATCCATCATTTCTCAACATCATGCAAATGAGAAGAGAACCTGACCAGCCAGCAGCCAATCGGAACAGTGAACACGGCGTAGCATGCGCTCTGACAGTGTGTCTCAGCCTTGGCCCACCAGCTGAAATGGTGTACAAATATTTAACAGGAAATAATGCCTAAAAACAAAGGTTTCCATTTTCACAGGGTCATAGAAGCAGCCTGCGACTGTTCTACTTCATTCTTGCCTGCTTTGCTTGTGTTGTAGTGATGGGATGGGACTCTCTCCACTGCAGTGTGGACGCTGCAGGTCGTGGACACAGAAGACAGTACTGCACTCTATAGCCAATAAATACTCACTACTCTGTAGAGCAGAGAATGGGACAGAATGCATTAGGACTCCATGTCATGTCTTCCATACCCCATCAAAAACAAATCAAGATGTATTTCTATAGCACACTTTACAACAGATGTTGTCACAAAGCGGCTTTACAAAGGTCCGAGTCCAAGCCCCCAGTGAGCGAGCCTAGGGCGACAGTGGTGAGGAAAAACTCCCTAGAGCACCAGGAAGAAACCTGGAGAGGAACCAAGACCCAAAGGGACAGCCATCCTACCCTAGTCTGCTTGGCTCATCTCATCAGCTAAGCATCTTCTGAAATCCTTCATGAGCTGTTTGTTTATTGTACATAAAGAAGGGCAACAATAACAAAGGTCATCCCAAGGACCACACAGGACTGAGACGGAAACCCAGTTTATTTCCTGATGGCGTGTGGTCAAAACCAGCTTACTGAAGCCCAAAAGAACGTGGATCTTAGAAGCCCCGGATGACGTCCGTGTTTGAGGGGAAGAAAAAAACCTCACGTGCTTACCAATATTCTAATGAGCCGTACTCGGCACGTGCGGTGACGAGTGTGCAGGTGTGGACTTGTGTATGATGTCCACAATAACATCCAAAAAAAAAAACCCTGTAAAAATCTGGAAATTGTACATCGTATATATGCATAGTATATATTCCCTCTTCATCCATTATAACATTTATTTATTCATCAAACCGCATCCATTTCCCTGCATCTCTTCTCGACTCGGACAGAGCAGTTACAAAAAGTGATTCACTGCCAGTTATACCATGTATGACTATGTACGTGACAAATAAACTTTGAACTTTCGACCTTGGTCAGTTTTCTTCAGTAGCATGCTGCATGAGCAGAGATCTCCAGCCATGTTCTAAACCTGGTCTACGTGTTTCTCTCCTGAGATGTTGTTCCGCGCTACGTTCTCTCTACGTCTCCATGAGCCTGTCATGGATCGGTTTCATTTTTCTTTTTTTTTTCCTGAAAGCAGTATCATTCTTGTGTGTAATCAGATCAGGAAAAGCTCTCTTTTCATATGATCATTGAGAAAATTCTCTCTTTATTGTATTTTTCTGAAAAACAAAAAAAACTTCTTTTTGTAAGTCTCTGATTTTGCCATTTTCATAATTCTGTACAAGGAAAGAAAAGTAAAAGCACTGAATTAGGCAGAAATCGAAATTCTCAAACTAGAAAAAAAACCCTTCAAAATAAAAGTTAGAGAAAGTTGACATTACCCATTAGTAGTAAGACTTTGTCTGAAGTGCAGTGGTACAGCTCAGATGAGTTTAAAAGTGGAAAAATGAAATAAAAATACTCTATCTTAAACAGTAATATCTTTACAGAGTAGAGACACATCATCTGGTGTATTTAAAGTAGTAAAAACATATTTACAAATAGCCATTCTCATATATATATATATATATATATATATATATATATATATATATATATATATATATATATATATATATATATATGTGTGTGTGTGTGTGTGTGTGTGTGTGTGTGTGTGTGTGTGTGCACACACAGACACACACACACACACACACACACACACACACACACACACACACACATATCTTTCCCATCACATATATAATCAGCACCAGTACAAATAAAAACCAAAAAAAGACAACATCGATGACAGAAATGACAAACCAAAAGAATCTTGTCTGACTTGGTCCCGGACAGTTGATGCTTATTAAGAAGGAGACGGTGGGTGGGCCCCGCCTCACTGGTGGTCCTTCTTAAGACGGCAACAGCAATACTGTAACACCTTCACTCTTCTGAAACACTGTAGACAGTGTGCACGTCTCCCGTTGCCCTTTGAAGAAAGACTCCAATAAAAAACAATACAGGAGCCCTCAGAATAGCACATTCATTAGAGAGGTAAAAATCTAATTTGATTTGAAAACAACAGTTATGCCACCCTGACAGCTCACAGAAGAGGGAAAACCCCTGTCATTTAGGAACTCTCGAGGTTAACACGAAGAAAATAAAAGCGTCTGCCTCCCCAGCTAGCTGAGAAGGAGGCATCAACAGCTGAAGGCTTTTTGGTCAGGCTCCGATCACCCCTGGGGGAACACAGTTCACCCGAGAACGCTTAGACGAGTTATTTTGGCTGGAGAGACCTGGGTGGCTGTTGGATTATGGCCATGGAGGTACTTCATCTGTCCTCAGATCTCCTTCTGCTTCAGGGGGGAAACAATAATAAAACGACGGATTGGAAGAACTTGAACGTTTACATGTAGTGACATCAAAAGATTTGACTTAGAGTTTTCACAAATGCACTGAATACATAAGCGCGGCCGAACCGAATTCACGCTCGAAGAGAAGGACGCGAGTCTGATTTAGCGGTGTGTCGTAACTGGGAGAGGGACTGCGCAGGAGTCGTCGCTGGAAGGTTCCAAGGACTCGCTTTCCCCGCGCCTGAACACCTGCGAACGTCCGCCTGCCCCATGCTTGTGTTTCTAGCTGCCATAGAACATCCAGAATTTAGGTGTAGAGATCATTTTGTAGCTGCCATGTCTTTTTGATCTCTCTCTCTCGCTTCCACACACACACACACACACACACACACACACACACACACACACACACACACACACACACACACACACACACACACACACACACAGACACACACCCCAATCTCTAACACTGGTTGCCTAGTTACAGCAGAAAATGCAGGATACACATGCTAAGAGAAAATAAAGGTGATGTGTTTTGTTGTGATGCTTGAGGTGTAAACACAAAATAAAAATGTTTCTCACAAATCTTTACGTGCACACACACACTCACAAAGAAAAGCACAGAAAAGTCCACGTGATCAGTGTGGCAGGAGACCACAAAAAGAGAAGAGACGCAGAGTCGAGAGAAGACGACGCGGACATGGAACAGGCAACGGTCTGGGATTGAGTGTGCCGTTATGTGCTCTCTCTCATAACCCCCCCCACACACTTCATCTCTGACTAACTAACGTACATTTAGGGATAATGGTTAGCATCTCAGGAACAAAACTGGAGGAAATGTATTTTAGAATTCATCTGAACTTATTCAGTGAAGTTTTTCAGTGTGTCAGTTCTAAACAGCTGGAGAGACCCAAACGGGAATCTTTACAATAAACAATGAAGAGAAAGGTGGGCACATGAAGACCTAGAGACGTGTGTCTCAGAGACGGGAGCCTTAAACACACTGACAGCAAACACACGATACACAACGTGGAATATTCTTCCCAGTTTGCCAAACATTAAATGAAAACAATAAAATGGGAAAAAAAACAAACACACTGTCCATAAATCATTTTTTGTACACTTTTTTTTCTGGCCAATCCAAACATGTGAACCCCCAAACGTGTGTATATATTGGCTATTGGCTGGGGAAAAATTCCTCCATCCAGCCGTCCGTTGAGTCTAGCTCCGCCCCGTCCGACAGTCCAAACGAGACCCCGCTCCCGCTCCCCGCTTGGCCGCCATAACCATAGCTCAGGTCCTGGCTGGACGTCCGTTGGTAGCCTTGCTGCTGACCACCTGACATGTAGGCCCCGCCTCCCGGGCCTGCTCCTCCCATTGCCTGGGCGGAGCTCTGTCCAAAGGCGGTCATGCTGGGCACTCCCTGGCCCATGCCGGGCATGACGATGCCCCGCGGCTGGTTGGTCCTCGGCTGGCTGGCCATGTGTGGCATCATGGGAACGGCCATGGCGGCCGGGTTCATGGCGCGTGGATCCACCATGCCCTGACCTCCCACGGCCTGGCCGAAGTGCTGCTTGGGCATTCTCGACGGCTGCCCGCCCTGCATGGCGTAGGCGGCGTTGCTGTTAAACGCCACCATGTCGTTTGTAGTCCTTCCGGCCATCGCCTGAATGCTCTGTTGCTGCTGTTGTTGTGCGGGCCAACCCTGGCCTGCACCTCCCATCATGCTCTGCAGTCTCTGCGCCTGGGCTTTCGGCATCGGCTGCCCGCTGGAAGCGACGCCGCCCGACTTCATCTGCGTGGGGTTCATGAGCAGGGCCTGGGCGTACCCTCCTCCGGCCGTGGCTCCTCCCATCCCCTGCCTGCTGCTGCCCGCAGGTCTCTGTGCCATGGCCATGCCACTCTGGCTGGGGTGGTGTGGGGGCTGGAGCATCTGACCCAATCCCGAGTTCATGCCTTGGTACATGCCCGCCTGGGTGGCAGGCTGGCTGCTGTAGGTCATGCCCATCTCGCCCTGAGTGGGCATAGCACCAGGGTTCTGGACTGGCGTCATCTGGAGCAGGCCCTGCTGCTGCTGCTGCTGAAGCAGACGGGCACTGCGCATATTCTGCAGTGCCTGG
>NC_137508.1:1430000-1435000 GCF_041902795.1 Electrophorus electricus
GGGGGGGGGGGATGCGAGTGAGAGAGAAAGAGAGAAGTTAAACTATACAAACAAAGGACAGTTACAATCAGTCAGAAAGAACAGAAGAAGGGAAGATTTACACTGACACACCTGGTAGTGCACACACACACACACTCACACTCATACACACACACACACGCACACACACACGCACACTCACTCACTCACTCACTCACTCACACTCACAAACACACACACACACTCACACTCACGCACACACACACGCACACACACACACACTCACACTCACACTCATACACACACACACACACACACACACGCACGCACACTCACTCACTCACACTCACAAACACACACACACACTCACACTCACACGCACACGCACACGCACACACACACACGCACACACACACGCACACACACACACACTCACACTCATACACACACACACACACGCACGCACACTCACTCACTCACTCACAAACACACACACACACTCACACTCATACACACAAACACACACACACACACACACACCCACTCACACACACACACACAGACACACACACTCACACTCATACACACAAACACACCCACTCACACACACACACACACACGCACACACGCACACACACATGCACGCACACTCACTCACACTCACTCACACGCACGCACACTCACACACACACACTCACACACACACACACGCGCAGACCTACACACACACACACACACACACGCACTCACTCACTCACTCGCGCACTCGCACACACACACACACACACACACACACACACACACACACACACACACACACACACATTCATGAGAATGTACTCTTCTCTCCAGGCCTGTGCTTCTCTCAGGCATTCCAGAGGCAGAGGGGGTGCGGTGCTGGGGCTGACCAGACAGGGCAGAGGGGCACAGAGGGGCACAGAGGGGCACACCCCCACCACGTGCACGAACGGAACTCCCCATCCTCACAACTCAACAAAGACAAGCCTGTTCCATCCTAGCAAAGGCACACACACAACATTGTCTCAGCATGATGGGGGTGAACACCGCACTGGACACGCACTGGAAATCACACTGGCCTATAGGAAGGCTCTAACACCACGTCCAATAAAGACCTGACTTTATACTGCTGATGCCACACACACAATGCTAGAGTCACTCAAAGAACACACACACACACACACACAATCTGAGGTGTGCGGTTAGCTAATCTCTCATGTATAATATGTGACTCATCCACAAGGTCAGTGAAACACAGAAGGATGATGAAGAGGTTTAGGATAATGGAGAGTCTGTTCAGAGTCCACAAAAGTGTCACGAGTCATGAGACACGAGACACAGACCTGCCATCTGAAATCTGATGTAGTAGTAGAGAGAGCAAGGCTACAATAAGGTTAAGGTACCACTGCAGTAATGTTGGGTTAAGGTTAAGGTACCACTGCAGTAATGTTGGGTTAAGGTTAAGGTACCACTACAGTAACGTTGGGTTAAGGTTAAGGTACCACTGCAGTAACGTTGGGTTAAGGTTAAGGTACCACTGCAGTAATGTTGGGTTAAGGTTAAGGTACCACTGCAGTAATGTTGGGTTAAGGTTAAGGTACCACTACAGTAATGTTGGGTTAAGGTTAAGCTAACACTACAGTAATGTTGGCTTAAGGTTAAGGTACCACTGCAGTAATGTTGGGTTAAGGTTAAGGTACCACTGCAGTAATGTTGGCTTAAGGTTAAGGTAACACTACAGTAATGTTGAGTTAAGGTTAAGGTACCACTACAGTAATGTTGGGTTAAGGTTAAGGTACCACTACAGTAATGTTGGGTTAAGGTTAAGGTAACACTACAGTAATGTTGGCTTAAGGTTAAGGTAACACTACAGTAATGTTGAGTTAAGGTTAAGGTACCACTACAGTAATGTTGGCTTAAGGTTAAGGTAACACTACAGTAATGTTGAGTTAAGGTTAAGGTACCACTACAGTAATGTTGAGTTAAGGTTAAGGTACCACTACAGTAATGTTGGGTTAAGGTTAAGGTACCACTACAGTAATGTTGGGTTAAGGTTAAGGTACCACTACAGTAATGTTGGGTTAAGGTTAAGGTAACACTACAGTAATGTTGGGTTAAGGTTAAGGTACCACTACAGTAATGTTGAGTTAAGGTTAAGGTACCACTACAGTAATGTTGGGTTAAGGTTAAGGTACCACTACAGTAATGTTGGGTTAAGGTTAAGGTACCACTACAGTAATGTTGGGTTAAGGTTAAGGTACCACTACAGTAATGTTGAGTTAAGGTTAAGGTACCACTACAGTAATGGTAATGTTGGGTTAAGGTTAAGGTACCACTACAGTAATGTTGGGTTAAGGTTAAGGTACCACTACAGTAATGTTGAGTTAAGGTTAAGGTACCACTACAGTAATGTTGGGTTAAGGTTAAGGTACCACTACAGTAATGTTGGCTTAAGGTTAAGGTAACACTACAGTAATGTTGGTTTAAGGTTAAGGTAACACTACAGTAATGTTGGGTTAAGGTTAAGGTAACACTACATTTACATTAAGATTTTTGGCAATTAGGAGACACTCTTATCCAGAGCGACTTGCAAAAGTAATTCACCCCATTTCATTCAGAACCATTTTGACACTATTATTTCATCATAGCAGATGAATTTCTATCTTTGGGCTCAAATATGAATATGACCATCTGGAATGAGTAACAGGCCTTGACATGATCAAACAGCAGTGTGACATCTGGGACTCTCCACAACACACCCAACCAAACAGCCTTCAAGTCAGAAGTATTTTATACTATCTAGCCTAGTCTGACAACCCCTACAGTGTGTTCCTTGATGGCGATCCTCCCCAATGACCTATGAACTCGTGCGAGGATGTGACTGATGACTGACTTATGTCAAACGTGTAGTGGTGCCAGTCTACCGACCAAGACACAGCAAGAATTTCTGGAATTATCTGGAATTATGATTACCTAATCCTGTATAGTGACTATTGTGAAATACACAAATGTCATGTAGTCTGATCCTGGCATAACTCTAGGGTGAGGTGACTGTATGTCTACGGTAAAGCAAACAGCAAGGCTCTGGAACCACAATCATGTCCCTTCTTGTATTACATTTAATTAGTACAGCTTTTAACGCCCTAGAGGGAACCAAAGGCAATGTAGTCATACAATCCAGGCATTGCAGTATAACCATATGCAAATATTCTTGAATTTGGAACCACATTTGTCATAGTGCCTGTGGTGTTGAGAGTTATATCAGCGTACAGTGACAGCTCAAGTTGATGAGCTATGGTCAGTAAAGTCGTTTTCGCAAAATAATGGTCTTTGAAAAGAGGAACTCACTCTGGAAAGATCATCCTATATTGCAAAGACTTAAAGGCTATTCTGCAAATGTCTTCTGTAATCAAGGCGCAGGGAAAAAAAAATCTAATTTTAGGAAGCGCTTTAACAAAGACGGGGAGAGTTTCTCTGTCATGCCCAGACAAAGTCATCTCTCATCAAATAGAGGGGAAAAAAAGACCCCCCCATACATCACACGTCTCAGGAGAGTTAACTACAGAACCATTCCTAATACTTCTAACACTATAACAGCAATAATATGTTCAATGGAGACACATACAAGACTGAACTTGTACTGGTAGCACATCAAACTTTCTCAGAGAAGTAAAAATGATCTATGGACGGATGGACAAGATTTACTGAAGAAACTGAACGAGTCACTTGAGAGCTAATGTGCACTTAACCATTTTAAAGCACTACATCACAAATGCATTATTATTATTAGTTATTTTTGGTGCTGTGAATGCACGATAGACATTGTTGAGATGTTTTAAAGACATTTCCATGGCAAACATCCCAAACCAGACCAAAAACTCTTGTGGTATTAGGGGCTGGGCTATCTGTTATCCACAGGGCAGCTATTTCTCAACACACGCTAGGATACTGGGTCAAGTTGCTGTGTGTAATTTTTAAATGATATACGATTGCCATGTAGAAGAACATTAAAGCAACATCTGTCACCCAGCCGAGCCTAGGCAGCGGGAAGAAAATCAGCAGACGTCCCAGAACTATGAAAACTGCGAGAAGGTGTCCTGGCATTAGATGTGTTCTCCACGTTCTCCCTTCGCTCTCTGTCGCCTCGCACCACAACTGCAACCATTTCAGTTAAGCAACACGGTCACTTCCATCCCCCCAGCTGGACAGATTTACGGCCGGTGTAGGCGAGAAGGCCATGAGTTGTGCTTGCCACGCAGGGCTCACAAGACGCGCGTGCCCGCCACCAAACCGCACCAAGGTGAGAGCGGACGAAAGCAAATAAATAAAGAAATAAGCCCTTCACACCTGACGTTTGGAGTGATTACAGACTCCAGCGGGAGTGACGGGCCCGAGGAACCGAAGGCGCTTACAGCGGAAACAAACGCAGACGGACATGGGGACAGAACGTCACTGCATAGCCCACGCTCGGGGAAGGCTGCAGCAGCGCCTCCACCCACACCCCACCTCCACCTCCACTAAAACAGGGGGTGTTTGTGGAGCAGTGATAAATGCACCTCACACGTTTTCTTTTTTTTTTTTTGTCTCAGAGGATTCTTTCGGGTTCTGCTGGCAATCCCAGGCTAGCTTCTGCGAGCCTTCAGCGGTTCTGCTTTTAGAATCAGTACTGCGGCCACGCTAGCGAGACGGAGCCATTTCGCCCACATGCAGCAAATTCCCCCATGAGTGATTTTAGGGGGAAACGGGGGTTTAAAAATGGCCTCTGGCTTAAATGGAGAGCCCAGAAGTATTGGGGACAGTGCTGCTTGACAGGTGATGTATGGCCCGCTAAGATAAACACAGGGATCCCTCGAGAGTGTGCTAAACTAGACAATCAACATCTCCTACCAACAATAAATATGACTTCCAGTGCGTCAGCAAATGTGGTCTTGCGCTAATGTCAGTCTGCAGCTGAACACAAGCCACATATTTTTAGAAAACAGTTCATGTGGTAAAGAAAACGC
>NC_137508.1:1442500-1460000 GCF_041902795.1 Electrophorus electricus
GTGGGTCTGAACTACCCTAACCCTCTCAGGTGGGTCTGAACTACCCTAACCCTCTCTTGTGGGTCTGAACTACCCTAATCCTCTCTATTGGGTCTGAACTACCCTATCCCTCTCAGGTGGGTCTGAACTACCCTAACCCTCTCTATTGGGTCTGAACTACCCTAACCCTCTCAGGTGGGTCTGAACTACCCTAATCCTCTCTGGTGGGTCTGAACTACCCTAACCCTCTCTAGTGGGTCTGAACTACCCTAACCCTCTCTAGTGGGTCTGAACTACCCTAACCCTCTCTAGTGGGTCTGAACTACCCTAACCCTCTCTAGTGGGTCTGAACTACCCTAACCCTCTCAAGTGGGTCTGAACTACCCTAACCCTCTCTTGTGGGTCTGAACTACCCTAATCCTCTCTATTGGGTCTGAACTACCCTAACCCTCTCAGGTGGGTCTGAACTACCCTAACCCTCTCAATGGGTCTGAACTACCCTAACCCTCTCAGGTGGGTCTGAACTACCCTAATCCTCTCTGGTGGGTCTGAACTACCCTAACCCTCTCTAGTGGGTCTGAACCACCCTAACCCTCTCTAGTGGGTCTGAACCACCCTAACCCTCTCTAGTGGGTCTGAACTACCATAACCCTCTCAGGTGGGTCTGAACTACGCTAACCCTCTCAGATGGGTCTGAACTACCCTAACCCTCTCAGGTGGGTCTGAACTACCCTAACCCTCTCAGGTGGGTCTGAACTACCCTAACCCTCTCTAGTGAGATTCCACTACACACTATCTCTGCTCCGCAAAAACGCTGTAATCACTGTTTTTGTTTGCTAGTGTGCATCCATGATCACATTACTAAGAAACACACTGAGAAAATGTTGAGAGTTGCATGACACAAAGTCATATTGCGTGACACACACGTGGACATGCACACACATGCACCTAATCCTAAAGAAACAACTCGTAAAGTACACGCTTGGTGTTGGTCTCTTGCTCTGTGTCCACGTCTGAAGGAAACACTTCATACCAAACACACAAAGCCACCTCCCAACCCCAACAAGAAACTCACTCTCTGTGTCAGGATGGTGGGAGACCATGAAGCAAGCCTTGCCAGGCTCCACACACAAACACACACACACACACACACACACACTGCATGGTGCTCGTTGTCTTTTGTCTTTCACTCGACAGTATATTTGTGTGCGTGCGTTCACACATGCAGGTGCCCGTGTGCATGCGCTCTCTGTCACTGTGCTGTGTATCAGGTAGCAGGGCTGTCTGGATTAGGTTCTTTTAAGAAGGGATTAACCATGTTTCAGCGTTCAAGGCAAATTGGCCCGAGAAGACGTCTCTGGCTACAAAAGAGTTAAATTCTGCACCTAATCCTACTCTAAGCTTCTTAACCCATCTCCCCCCCCCCCCCCCCCTCTCTCCTCGTGTCAGTGAGTGAGCGGAATGTTAGCATCTCTTCAAGACAATTCTTCCATCTCCTCCTCTTCTCTCAGCTCTGATGGCTTGAGGGAATCTCTGTTGCCAAGACGACGGGCCCATACCACACCTGCGGCGCTCTAACAGCGTGGCTCTTCACAGGTGTATGTGTGGTGGCACGAGGCTCATTCACACAGGACATCCCGCACCTCACCATGAAGACCAAGACAGCGTGTCAAGTGCTTGAAGCCTTGAAGAAAGGAGCAGCTTGTATTGATAATGTGTGTGTGTGTGTGTTTGTGTATGTGTATGTGTTTGTGTGTGTGTGTTTGTGTGTGTGTGTGTGTTTGTGTTGTATCTATGACTCTGCCATATGGAGAGAGACAGCTGTCTTTTTATTATGGGAGCGTGTGTGCATGTGTGTATGTGCGCGTGTGTTTGGGGGGTAGGGTGAGGACCCAGTTGTTGGGCTATGAGCAGGGTGTGCAGGTGGTACCTCTCTCTCTCTCTCTCTCTCTCTCTCTCTCTCTCTCTCTCTCTCTTTCTCTGAGAAAGAGAAACTTCAAAGAGAAGGGCAGCAGGAAGATGAAGACCACCAGGGTCTTACTGAATCAATCCTAGACACCAGGGTCTTACTGAATCAATCCCCTCTACATGTACAGACACTACAACAGGGTCTTACTGAATCAATCCCCCTGTACATGTACAGACACTACAACAGGGTCTTACTGAATCAATCCCCCTGTACATGTACAGACACTACACCAGGGTCTTACTGAATCAATCCCCCTGTACATGTACAGACACTACACCAGGGTCTTATTGAATCAATTCCCTCTACATGTACAGACACTACACCAGGGCTTTACTGAATCAATCCCCTCTACATGTACAGACACTACACCAGGGTCTTACTGAATCAATCCCCTGTACATGTAGACACTACACCAGGGTCTTACTGAATCAATCCCCTCTACATGTACAGACACTACACCAGGGTCTTATTGAATCAATTCCCTGTACATGTACAGACACTACACCAGGGTCTTACTGAATCAATCCCCTGTACATGTACAGACACTACACCAGGGTCTTACTGAATCAATCCCCCTGTACATGTACAGACACTACACCAGGGTCTTACTGAATCAATCCCCTGTATATGTACAGACACTATACCAGGGCTTTACTGAATCAATCCCTTGGACATGTACAGACACTACACCAGTGTCTTATTGAATCAATCCCCCTGTACATGTACAGACACTACACCAGGGTCTTACTGAATCAATCCCCTGTACATGTAGACACTACACCAGGGTCTTACTGAATCAATCCCCTCTACATGTACAGACACTACACCAGGGTCTTACTGAATCAATCCCCTCTACATGTACAGACACTACAACAGGGCTTTACTGAATCAATCCCCTGTACATGTACAGACACTACACCAGGGTCTTACTGAATCAATCCCCTGTACATGTACAGACACTACACCAGGGTCTTACTGAATCAATCCCCTGTACATGTACAGACACTACACCAGGGTCTTACTGAATCAATCCCCTGTACATGTACAGACACTACACCAGGGTCTTACTGAATCAATCCCCTCTACATGTACAGACACTACACCAGGGTCTTACTGAATCAATCCCCTGTACATGTACAGACACTACACCAGGGTCTTACTGAATCAATCCCCTGTACATGTACAGACACTACACCAGGGTCTTACTGAATCAATCCCCTGTACATGTACAGACACTACACCAGGGTCTTACCGAATCAATCCCCTCTACATGTACAGACACTACACCAGGGTCTTACTGAATCAATCCCCTGTACATGTACAGACACTACACCAGGGTCTTACTGAATCAATCCCCTGTACATGTACAGACACTACACCAGGGTCTTACTGAATCAATCCCCTGTACATGTACAGACACTACACCAGGGTCTTACCGAATCAATCCCCTGTACATGTACAGACACTACACCAGGGTCTTACTGAATCAATCCCCTGTACATGTACAGACACTACACCAGGGTCTTACTGAATCAATCCCCTGTACATGTACAGACACTACACCAGGGTCTTACCGAATCAATCCCCTCTACATGTACAGACACTACACCAGGGTCTTACTGAATCAATCCCCTGTACATGTACAGACACTACACCAGGGTCTTACTGAATCAATCCCCTGTACATGTACAGACACTACACCAGGGTCTTACTGAATCAATCCCCTGTACATGTACAGACACTACACCAGGGTCTTACCGAATCAATCCCCTCTACATGTACAGACACTACACCAGGGTCTTACTGAATCAATCCCCTGTACATGTACAGACACTACACCAGGGTCTTACTGAATCAATCCCCTGTACATGTACAGACACTACACCAGGGTCTTACTGAATCAATCCCCTGTACATGTACAGACACTACACCAGGGTCTTACTGAATCAATCCCCTGTACATGTACAGACACTACACCAGGGTCTTACTGAATCAATCCCCTGTACATGTACAGACACTACACCAGGGTCTTACCGAATCAATCCCCTGTACATGTACAGACACTACACCAGGGTCTTACCGAATCAATCCCCTGTACATGTACAGACACTACACCAGGGTCTTACTGAATCAATCCCCTGTACATGTACAGACACTACACCAGGGTCTTACTGAATCAATCCCCTGTACATGTACAGACACTACACCAGGGTCTTACTGAATCAATCCCCTGTACATGTACAGACACTACACCAGGGTCTTACTGAATCAATCCCCTGTACATGTACAGACACTACACCAGGGTCTTACTGAATCAATCCCCTGTACATGTACAGACACTACACCAGGGTCTTACTGAATCAATCCCCTGTACATGTACAGACACTACACCAGGGTCTTACCGAATCAATCCCCTGTACATGTACAGACACTACACCAGGGTCTTACCGAATCAATCCCCTCTACATGTACAGACACTACACCAGGGTCTTACTGAATCAATCCCCTGTACATGTACAGACACTACACCAGGGTCTTACTGAATCAATCCCCTGTACATGTACAGACACTACACCAGGGTCTTACTGAATCAATCCCCTGTACATGTACAGACACTACACCAGGGTCTTACTGAATCAATCCCCTCTACATGTACAGACACTACACCAGGGCTTTACTGAATCAATCCCCTCTACATGTACAGACACTACACCAGGGTCTTATTGAATCAATCCCCTGTACATGTACAGACACTACACCAGGGTCTTACTGAATCAATCCCCCTGTACATGTACAGACACTACACCAGGGTCTTACCGAATCAATCCCCTGTACATGTACAGACACTACACCAGGGTCTTACTGAATCAATCCCCCTGTACATGTACAGACACTACACCAGGGTCTTACCGAATCAATCCCCTCTACATGTACAGACACTACACCAGGGTCTTACTGAATCAATCCCCTGTACATGTACAGACACTACACCAGGGTCTTACTGAATCAATCCCCTGTACATGTACAGACACTACACCAGGGTCTTACTGAATCAATCCCCTCTACATGTACAGACACTACACCAGGGCTTTACTGAATCAATCCCCTCTACATGTACAGACACTACACCAGGGTCTTATTGAATCAATCCCCTGTACATGTACAGACACTACACCAGGGTCTTACTGAATCAATCCCCCTGTACATGTACAGACACTACACCAGGGTCTTACCGAATCAATCCCCTGTACATGTACAGACACTACACCAGGGTCTTACTGAATCAATCCCCCTGTACATGTACAGACACTACACCAGGGTCTTACCGAATCAATCCCCTCTACATGTACAGACACTACACCAGGGTCTTACTGAATCAATCCCCTGTACATGTACAGACACTACACCAGGGTCTTACTGAATCAATCCCCCTGTACATGTACAGACACTACACCAGGGTCTTACTGAATCAATCCCCTGTACATGTACAGACACTACACCAGGGTCTTACCGAATCAATCCCCTGTACATGTACAGACACTACACCAGGGTCTTACTGAATCAATCCCCTGTACATGTACAGACACTACACCAGGGTCTTACTGAATCAATCCCCTGTACATGTACAGACACTACACCAGGGTCTTACTGAATCAATCCCCCTGTACATGTACAGACACTACACCAGGGTCTTACCGAATCAATCCCCTGTACATGTACAGACACTACACCAGGGTCTTACTGAATCAATCCCCCTGTACATGTACAGACACTACACCAGGGTCTTACCGAATCAATCCCCTCTACATGTACAGACACTACACCAGGGTCTTACTGAATCAATCCCCTGTACATGTACAGACACTACACCAGGGTCTTACTGAATCAATCCCCCTGTACATGTACAGACACTACACCAGGGTCTTACTGAATCAATCCCCTGTACATGTACAGACACTACACCAGGGTCTTACCGAATCAATCCCCTCTACATGTACAGACACTACACCAGGGTCTTACTGAATCAATCCCCTGTACATGTACAGACACTACACCAGGGTCTTACTGAATCAATCCCCCTGTACATGTACAGACACTACACCAGGGTCTTACTGAATCAATCCCCTGTACATGTACAGACACTACACCAGGGTCTTACTGAATCAATCCCCCTGTACATGTACAGACACTACACCAGGGTCTTACTGAATCAATCCCCCTGTACATGTACAGACACTACACCAGGGTCTTACTGAATCAATCCCCTGTACATGTACAGACACTACACCAGGGTCTTACCGAATCAATCCCCTGTACATGTACAGACACTACACCAGGGTCTTACTGAATCAATCCCCTGTACATGTACAGACACTACACCAGGGTCTTACTGAATCAATCCCCTGTACATGTACAGACACTACACCAGGGTCTTACTGAATCAATCCCCTGTACATGTACAGACACTACACCAGGGTCTTACTGAATCAATCCCCTGTACATGTACAGACACTACACCAGGGTCTTACTGAATCAATCCCCTGTACATGTACAGACACTACACCAGGGTCTTACTGAATCAATCCCCTCTACATGTACAGACACTACACCAGGGTCTTACTGAATCAATCCCCTCTACATGTACAGACACTACACCAGGGCTTTACTGAATCAATCCCCTCTACATGTACAGACACTACACCAGGGCTTTACTGAATCAATCCCCTCTACATGTACAGACACTACACCAGGGTCTTACTGAATCAATCCCCTCTACATGTACAGACACTACACCAGGGTCTTACTGAATCAATCCCCTGTACATGTACAGACACTACACCAGGGTCTTACTGAATCAATCCCCTCTACATGTACAGACACTACACCAGGGTCTTACTGAATCAATCCCCCTGTACATGTACAGACACTACACCACGGTCTTACTGAATCAATCCCCCTGTACATGTACAGACACTACACCAGGGTCTTACTGAATCAATCCCCTGTACATGTACAGACACTACACCAGGGTCTTACTGAATCAATCCCCTGTACATGTACAGACACTACACCAGGGTCTTACTGAATCAATCCCCTCTACATGTACAGACACTACACCAGGGTCTTACTGAATCAATCCCCTGTACATGTAGACACTACACCAGGGCTTTACTGAATCAATCCCCTGTACATGTACAGACACTACACCAGGGTCTTACTGAATCAATCCCCTGTACATGTACAGACACTACACCAGGGCTTTACTGAATCAATCCCCTGTACATGTACAGACACTACACCAGGGTCTTACTGAATCAATCCCCTGTACATGTACAGACACTACACCAGGGTCTTACTGAATCAATCCCCTCTACATGTACAGACACTACACCAGGGTCTTACTGAATCAATCCCCCTGTACATGTACAGACACTACACCAGGGTCTTACTGAATCAATCCCCTCTACATGTACAGACACTACACCAGGGTCTTACTGAATCAATCCCCTGTACATGTACAGACACTACACCAGGGTCTTACTGAATCAATCCCCTGTACATGTACAGACACTACACCAGGGCTTTACTGAATCAATCCCCTGTACATGTACAGACACTACACCAGGGTCTTACTGAATCAATCCCCTGTACATGTACAGACACTACACCAGGGTCTTACTGAATCAATCCCCTCTACATGTACAGACACTACACCAGGGTCTTACTGAATCAATCCCCCTGTACATGTACAGACACTACACCAGGGTCTTACTGAATCAATCCCCCTGTACATGTACAGACACTACACCAGGGTCTTACTGAATCAATCCCCTGTACATGTACAGACACTACACCAGGGTCTTACTGAATCAATCCCCTGTACATGTACAGACACTACACCAGGGTCTTACTGAATCAATCCCCTCTACATGTACAGACACTACACCAGGGTCTTACTGAATCAATCCCCTGTACATGTAGACACTACACCAGGGCTTTACTGAATCAATCCCCTGTACATGTACAGACACTACACCAGGGTCTTACTGAATCAATCCCCTGTACATGTACAGACACTACACCAGGGCTTTACTGAATCAATCCCCTCTACATGTACAGACACTACACCAGGGTCTTACTGAATCAATCCCCTGTACATGTACAGACACTACACCAGGGTCTTACTGAATCAATCCCCTGTACATGTAGACACTACACCAGGGTCTTACTGAATCAATCCCCTCTACATGTACAGACACTACACCAGGGCTTTACTGAATCAATCCCCTCTACATGTACAGACACTACACCAGGGTCTTATTGAATCAATCCCCTGTACATGTACAGACACTACACCAGGGTCTTACTGAATCAATCCCCCTGTACATGTACAGACACTACACCAGGGTCTTACCGAATCAATCCCCTGTACATGTACAGACACTACACCAGGGTCTTACTGAATCAATCCCCCTGTACATGTACAGACACTACACCAGGGTCTTACTGAATCAATCCCCTCTACATGTACAGACACTACACCAGGGTCTTACTGAATCAATCCCCTGTACATGTACAGACACTACACCAGGGTCTTACTGAATCAATCCCCTGTACATGTACAGACACTACACCAGGGTCTTACCGAATCAATCCCCTCTACATGTACAGACACTACACCAGGGTCTTACTGAATCAATCCCCTGTACATGTACAGACACTACACCAGGGTCTTACTGAATCAATCCCCTGTACATGTACAGACACTACACCAGGGTCTTACTGAATCAATCCCCTGTACATGTACAGACACTACACCAGGGTCTTACTGAATCAATCCCCCTGTACATGTACAGACACTACACCAGGGTCTTACTGAATCAATCCCCTGTACATGTACAGACACTACACCAGGGTCTTACTGAATCAATCCCCTCTACATGTACAGACACTACACCAGGGCTTTACTGAATCAATCCCCTCTACATGTACAGACACTACACCAGGGTCTTACTGAATCAATCCCCTGTACATGTAGACACTACACCAGGGTCTTACTGAATCAATCCCCTCTACATGTACAGACACTACACCAGGGTCTTACTGAATCAATCCCCTCTACATGTACAGACACTACACCAGGGTCTTACTGAATCAATCCCCTGTACATGTACAGACACTACACCAGGGTCTTACTGAATCAATCCCCTGTACATGTACAGACACTACACCAGGGCTTTACTGAATCAATCCCCTCTACATGTACAGACACTACACCAGGGTCTTACTGAATCAATCCCCTGTACATGTACAGACACTACACCAGGGTCTTACTGAATCAATCCCCTCTACATGTACAGACACTACACCAGGGCTTTACTGAATCAATCCCCTCTACATGTACAGACACTACACCAGGGTCTTACTGAATCAATCCCCTCTACATGTACAGACACTACACCAGGGTCTTACTGAATCAATCCCCTCTACATGTACAGACACTACACCAGGGCTTTACTGAATCAATCCCCTCTACATGTACAGACACTACACCAGGGTCTTACTGAATCAATCCCCTGTACATGTACAGACACTACACCAGGGCTTTACTGAATCAATCCCCTGTACATGTACAGACACTACACCAGGGTCTTACTGAATCAATCCCCTCTACATGTACAGACACTACACCAGGGCTTTACTGAATCAATCCCCTGTACATGTACAGACACTACACCAGGGTCTTACTGAATCAATCCCCTGTACATGTACAGACACTACACCAGGGCTTTACTGAATCAATCCCCTCTACATGTACAGACACTACACCAGGGTCTTACTGAATCAATCCCCTCTACATGTACAGACACTACACCAGGGTCTTACTGAATCAATCCCCTCTACATGTACAGACACTACACCAGGGTCTTACTGAATCAATCCCCTGTACATGTACAGACACTACACCAGGGTCTTACTGAATCAATCCCCTGTACATGTACAGACACTACACCAGGGCTTTACTGAATCAATCCCCTCTACATGTACAGACACTACACCAGGGCTTTACTGAATCAATCCCCTCTACATGTACAGACACTACACCAGGGCTTTACTGAATCAATCCCCTCTACATGTACAGACACTACACCAGGGCTTTACTGAATCAATCCCCTCTACATGTACAGACACTACACCAGGGCTTTACTGAATCAATCCCCTGTACATGTACAGACACTACACCAGGGCTTTACTGAATCAATCCCCTGTACATGTACAGACACTACACCAGGGCTTTACTGAATCAATCCCCTCTACATGTACAGACACTACACCAGGGTCTTACTGAATCAATCCCCTGTACATGTACAGACACTACACCAGGGCTTTACTGAATCAATCCCCTGTACATGTACAGACACTACACCAGGGTCTTACTGAATCAATCCCCTCTACATGTACAGACACTACACCAGGGCTTTACTGAATCAATCCCCTGTACATGTACAGACACTACACCAGGGTCTTACTGAATCAATCCCCTGTACATGTACAGACACTACACCAGGGCTTTACTGAATCAATCCCCTCTACATGTACAGACACTACACCAGGGTCTTACTGAATCAATCCCCTCTACATGTACAGACACTACACCAGGGTCTTACTGAATCAATCCCCTCTACATGTACAGACACTACACCAGGGTCTTACTGAATCAATCCCCTGTACATGTACAGACACTACACCAGGGTCTTACTGAATCAATCCCCTGTACATGTACAGACACTACACCAGGGCTTTACTGAATCAATCCCCTCTACATGTACAGACACTACACCAGGGCTTTACTGAATCAATCCCCTCTACATGTACAGACACTACACCAGGGCTTTACTGAATCAATCCCCTCTACATGTACAGACACTACACCAGGGCTTTACTGAATCAATCCCCTCTACATGTACAGACACTACACCAGGGCTTTACTGAATCAATCCCCTCTACATGTACAGACACTACACCAGGGTCTTACTGAATCAATCCCCTCTACATGTACAGACACTACACCAGGGTCTTATTGAATCAATCCCCTCTACATGTACAGACACTACACCAGGGTCTTACTGAATCAATCCCCTCTACATGTACAGACAGTGCACTCCTCTCAGATAAGTATGCAAAACCAATAATAATAATGTAAATGCTGTAAATGTAATAGACAATATATTATGATGAATGTAAGTCAATTAATAAGATAAACAAAACAAAGTTACACATGATACATCGGTTTACACACACACACACACACACACACAAACAGTCTTGTGGATGCCATTATTTAGCCAGTAAGGTGCTGTAGGCCACGGTATCTATGGCAACACAGAATGGCTGAGGCGGCCAAAGTTCTCTCTCTCTCCCTCTGTCTCCCTCTCCCGTGTTTGTGGGTTACCCTCACTGGAGGTGGGGTAAAAAGAGAGAGAGAGAGAGAGAGAGAGAGAGAGAGAGGATAAGAGAGCAAACAGAGACAGAGATAGAGTGAGAAAGAGGAGGAGATACAGGCAGACAGACAGACAGAGAGAGAGAGAGAGAGAGAGAGAGAGAGAGAGAGAACATTCTTTACTGGTGCCCTGTGCTGGTTTCATAGCAGGCTGCCAGTAACAGCAACCTGGTCCCTGCATACTAAACACCCCACTAAACACCCCACTAAACACCCCACTGTCACCCAAGACTGCCAGGAAAGTAGCAGTGCCCAAGCACACATATGCGCGCGCACACACACACACACACACACACACGCACACACACACACACGCATATATGTGTGACACACACATGCGCACACGCAAAGAAATATATAACGTGAAACTGGATTCAAGTTCTGAATTCCGAAATATACGTATACTGGCCATGAGTCTGTCTTAACAGGTGAGTGTGTTAGTGTGTGGGGAGATACACCCACATATACATAAATACACACACCAGCAAAGCAGACATCTCTCTCCTGGGTACCATATGCCTCTGCGTATGCGTGCACACACACACACACACACACACACACACACACACACACACACACACACACACACACACACACCTCCCTCCTCCTTTCCTCTGTTCTGCAGTGAGTCACGTGTTCTCTCCATCTGTCAGCACAAACGTGTGGACAAAGAGGAGAGTGAGTAGTGAAGGCTACCAGGCAACCGACCCGGCCCAGCCCGGCAACCTTCAACCGACCCGGCCCAGCCCGGCAACCTTCAACCGACCCGGCCCAGGCCGGCAACCATCAACCGACCCGGCCCAGCCCGGCAACCTTCAACCGACCCGGCCCAGCCCGGCAACCTTCAACCGACCCGGCCCAGGCCGGCAACCATCAACCGACCCGGCCCAGCCCGGCAACCTTCAACCGACCCGGCCCAGCCCGGCAACCATCAACTGACCCGGCCCAGCCCGGCAACCTTCAACCGACCCGGCCCAACCCGGCAACCATCAACCGACCCGGCCCAGCCCGGCAACCATCAACCGACCCGGCCCAGCCCGGCAACCTTCAACCGACCAGGCCCATCGACGGACCACCATCTGCTGTGTGAGAGTGATGAGCTAACCAACCACTGCTTCCTCTAACCCATAACAATGACTGTGTTTACGCCCCTTTCTGGACCACGACAATTGACCCCACCCCTAACAAAACCAGGATCCATCTGAAGTATCCCTGAAGCTTTGGAACGCCAGGAAAGGCTCTCTGCTTCCTGAACGCAGTGTTACACCGGCCCCTCTTTTCCCTAGAGAAGCTGTACGTTAACGGCACACGGGGGACGTGGACAGGCAGGAGCAGATATCAACACTGCAGTTATTCCTGAAGCCTGCGTATGCACAGACATCCAAGAAATTCTCACAGATACACCCAGCAAACTGGAGAGCCTCGGGGAACCAATACAACCATGGCGAACTGCGTGACGACAAAGCCGCTTGGCGTGTCGACGGTCTCAAGTTATTCTGCAGCTGACGCAAGGCCATTTCCCCACAGGTCCGGAGAGACGTTGTGGACCGGAGAGCTCACGTAAAGAAGCACAGGAGAACAAAACTATGCAACCAGTTGAAAAAACAGCGCCTTGCACACGGCATGTGTGACCCGTCGCGACCCAAACGCAGTCAGCTGCCAGGCCAGTTTCAACAGCACCAGAGATCCGGTTCTCTTCTCTGAACACTGCGATGCATCTTGGTTACTGTAAAGGTAGTTTCAGAAACCCCAATGACCACAAACAATAATTCCTGCAGTGGGAGTGACCTCCTGGAATTCCAGAACTCAGAGGACTAGATTTGAGTTACATTAATCTCAGAGTGGTGCAGTAATCTGGGAGTTGGTGTATTTTGGATAATCTTCCTGGTAATCCAGTATGTGTCCAGTGTGCAGGAGTCAGTAAATCAGGAATACTTGAAATGATATCGTGACGTTTCGGTGTGGGCCAGTGCCCACAGCTCTGCACTCTGCTCGCTTCTCTGTTTTAGTTATTTATTTGAGTTTACTCAGGGATTTAGGAAACCAGGCGCCATAGCATTCCGAACCGCCACGCCTGCCGTGACACAGGGCCACAGAGCATTCTGGGAGCGTTAGATGGCAGATGTGAGACAAACCAGAGGCCATGGCTTCACTCCCAGAGAACAGGGCTCACTATGCTGCCCTATACCACAGGCTTATAAAGGACCGTGGCATTAGCCTTCCTCCCTAATGACACACACACACACACACCCCCACAAACACGCCCGCACTTTGTTTCTGATGGTCAGTGCACTGGCTGTGGTGGATGTGTCAGGGCTATGGAGCACACAACAGAAATGTGGAGCCTGTGTGCTCCACCCCTCCCCCACACGGCACACCTCCCTGCCACTAGCCTTTCCGCAGGATAGGAGGGCAGCTCAACACAAGCTGTAACACGTGTGTGTGTGTGTGTGTGTGTGGGGCTAACATCTCTCCCTCCTGCAGATAAGAGGCAGAGGGGGGCGGAGACTCCAGTGATTGGGTGGTCGTTTTCTCTCTCGCTCTCAAGAGTCCCACTGCACTTGAGGTAAATTTCCCTCCACACAAACCCCCAGGGATTTGACATGTATGATGAAAACAAGAGAGAGGGAAAAACAAAGAAGGAAGAAAATCAAAAGCATGAAAAAGAAAAAGCAGAAGAAAGTAAAGGACTAGATATAGTCTACCAGTCTCTGTGTGTGTGTGGCAACAGGCCATCTAACAGGCTGATTTAACTGCTCATTTAAATTACCTAACCAATCACATCCTGAACCCGCCCCCGCAATGTCTATTTAGCTCAAACCCCAGCACCTAAATGACTTTACACACACACACACACACACAGTCTCTTTCCCCTCCCGCCTTTGATCGCTAGTGAATAAATCACAGTCACCACGGCGATATGCAAAGCGGCACGGAGTGACAATTAAACCCTGACTAACGAGCTTTTAAGGAGAGGGCTGAAGTTTCATAATCACACGCTAATAAGATTACGCAAACACTGCCATTCTGCCACCTGTACAAAAACACAGCACAAATCCTCTGATCTGCGTGCGTGCGTGCGTGTGTGTGTGTGTCCTAGGGAGGGTGTATGCCATATGCTATCATGCATCATTGTGCGTGCATATTTATTTGTTTTGATTCTTCCTGTGAATCTGCATGCTAGCTGGCACTATGCACATGACCCCGTTGTTATGGAGAACTCGCAGCCTCTCAGCTGACCCAAACAGGGTCCATGTGCCCCCACGCTCCATAAAACACTGGCCAGATGAGATTATTGTGGCCAGATGACATTATGAATCTTATTATTATCAACCAGCAAAAATGGCGAGGTGAGCCGAGTTTGAGCGCTCGTCTGCCGAGCCAGACGGCGAGACGCTCCGCCCCTGCCCGCATCACAATGCAGGGTTGCGCAGTATCTGTCCGATGCACATCTGCGTGCACGGTCCCGTCCTCGAGGTGAGCACCACAACACCACAGGAAGGGCAAACAAGCCCCACGTGCAGCACACGCTTACAACACGGAGACGGTGAGCATGTTCCCGTGTTTGCTACACACACTGAGCTGTGCCCGGGAGTTGGACTTGCCATCAGGGAATTTTACTGAAATATTTTGCTTTTTTAAATTTATTTATTTATTTAGGCCCGGGGGGGGCTAGGGTGTGACCTCGTGACCCCAGTTGATGGCACTTAGTGCATCATGATCAGAGTCACACTCAGGAATGAAACCTGGGCGCATTCATTCCAGGACCAAACAGGAGCTGATATGGTTTCCTTTCTCTTACACTTCCTCACCCTCCCCTCTGTCTGTTTCTCTCGCTGCCTCCACGCTTCCTCTTCTCCTCCTCCTCCTCCTCCTCAAACCCTTCGTTTTTTTTCCGGTTCTGTCTTTTTTTCCTCCTCTCTCCTGTGCTGCATTTTTCCTCATGGCTGCCGCAAAAGAACAGACATCATAAATCTGCCCCTTTACTGCAGCTGAGGGGAGGGAGGGAGAATAGAAGAACTGAGAGATGGGAGGAAGAAAGAGCGAAGGGCTGGCTCACCGAGCACGAGACCCTGATGAGATGAAGTAGGATGAGGAATACACTGGAGGAGACACACACGAGGGAGGGCGAGCGTCATTGATGAGCATAATTTACAGGTCAGACACTAGCGAACTCAACCCCCCCTACACACTCACACACAAACACGTTTACCGAAGACACACGACCGCTCACCTCCACACCACTCCCGTGCTCATCTCAGAAAAGACCTGCTAAGGCGTTTCCTCCTCAGTTAAACGGAAACCCGAGCGAGCCCTCGTTAGACAAAGTGACTGATCACCTCTGCAGCCTCTCGGCAGCCTGGGTACCTTTTGATCACCGGCACTACACACTTTTACGCTTGTGCACGTGCCGTCTGAACGATTAGTGATGGAGACTCCAAAATCCCCTCATCCCTACGACAGACGAGGAGAATAGGCATCCATTCTTTCTCCGAGACAGAGAGACGCAGGGAGAGGCGTGCTTGAGAGATTTTGGCAGCCACAGGGACACCAGGGGCTGCCGCACAGACATTAATATATTAGAGTGTCGATTTCCCATTCCGAGAGCTAGCTGTTGCTGGGGCAACGGCCACCATTACTGGCCTGGTGCACAACACAGACATAAAATATAGAATTATGGGTGAGCGGGGTTTTAGAATGGAATTATGGGCAAGCCGGACTCCGGGCCGTCTCCGGGCAAGCAGTGGAAGGCGGAGCTGCCATCTTGCCTCGATCTTTTTCAGCGGGAAAAGGCAAAGACAAAATGGAGGGCAAGATGTGAGCGTTTCAGCTCCTGGATGACACAGCTGGAAGGACGCCACTGACAGACAGACGGCGGCACCGGGCAGACTTACAAAAGAAAAGCGTCCTCAGATACGCCACCATTTAATGACTGGAACTGTTCTTTCAAGCACAGTAACACCGAACACCTCCGTTATCTCAAGTCGATGCTTAATAAAGTAAGAACGTAAATGTGTAAGAGCGTGTGTAAAGATGTCAAGGTCCTTTGACATGTTCATCTGCTCAAAATTTCACTGCAGAGGATTAACCCCCCCCGTACCCCCCCCCCCCCCCCCCCAGAATCCTACCTGGGCGTGCTGCCGCATGGGACTGTATGGTAACGCCTGGCCAAGTACCTTCTGCTTCATCAACATCATCCTCTTCTGCTCTTCGGTCAGGTGCGCTGTCTGGCCAGGCATGGGCCCCTGAGCAGGCGTCGGACCCCCAGTCTGGGCCCCGGTGCTGTGCATGTAGGGCATCATGGGATTTTTGGCCTGGTTGGCCATGGGCGGAGTCATTCTGTGACTCATGTGCTCCACGCCGCTGAAATGGCTGAGCGGTTTGGTGTTGCTGTAGGACAGCTGCTTGTTGAGGGCGTTTGGGGCACCCAGGCCGGCGGGCGCCTGAGACGCTGCCTGCGATTGGTTCAGCATGTTCATGTGATTCTGAGGGACGTAGTTGTTCAGTGGCTTGGCCACCATGGAGCTGGGGCCGTTGAAGCCCTGCGGGTACATCATGGGGCTGGTGGGGGCCCCGTAGGGGCTGGTGGGTGGGGCCGCGGGCGACCAGCTCGCCCCCTGCGACTGCTGGTTCTGTTGGATCAGTTTGGCACGTTGCTGTTGCTGAGCTGCCATCTGCTTCAGCTGTTCGGCCGGCGAGAGCTCGGCGGTGGGAGGCACGGATACGGGCATTGTTCCGCCCGCCCCCGCTCCGGCCCCAGAGCCGCCCGCTGCCGCCGACCCCACCGGACCCGCACCGGGACCCGGGTTCATCAGAAATCCATTCCCAGGCCTGGAGGCCTGCGTCTGGGCCTGCGTGGGGGTCTGTGGGGATCGGGCCACGCAGTTGGCGGGGGACCCTGATGCCATGGCGACCGCGGGCGACTGCTGGAGGGGTTGCTGAGGGGGCGTGCCGTTGGCTGCCGTGGCGAACGGCGGCCCAGACGACGCCGGCCGCACTTGCGGCGAGCCCGTGGACATCTGCCCGCCCTGAGTCTGCGGCGGGTTGCT
>NC_137508.1:1470000-1475000 GCF_041902795.1 Electrophorus electricus
GGAGCTGCCGGTGTTTGTGTGCATGTCAATGCCAGCAGCGATTGGCCCTGACACACCCCCTGCCGCTCAGCTGTCCAATCAGTGAAAGGGATGTCATCACGCTACATCTGCAGTCCAAAACCTCTTCCTTCTTCCCTCCCCATGGAATCTAGTTCCTGGTTCAAGGAGGAGAGAGGAGCAGGGCCCAGGAGGAATATCCGAGTACCGGCCAACCCTACGTCCCTCTGGAAAAGTGGGAGGGGCTTCGCATGCAAATCGCCACACGCGGCCGCCACCCCTGGACGCGGTGGTCTTCCTCAGCACGTGGCCGGAACGCTCTTCATCACGGCCGTGCCGAGGGAACATGCGTGGGGGAGGTTCTCACTTCCACCAGGGAGGAAACCAAACCCCGACTGTCAGCACACACGGATACACACGCACAACGGCCGGGTCTCACAGCGGTACCCCTCAACCTCCGAGGGCTTCTCCAGATTCACACCACCAGCAAAATACTTCCTGTTTTCTTTGGTTATCACTGCAAAACTAAATTGAAGAATCTCTCTCCTGCACACCCTGAGGGTCGGGAAGAGAAGATGCCGCGTGATACGAAGACTCTGGACATGCATACCCCAGACGCTCCAGAGGTTTTTAGTTCCTTTTTCTTTAATTGCTAAGCTTTCAGTCTTATGAACTTCATCCGAGCACCTGAGTACGAAATCTAGCGTGTGGACGTAAGTGTGGACAGGAATCGGAGCTCCTTCAACCTCCAACGTGTTTGGTCACGCTGATGAGTTTACCTGCCTGCTGACTCCGGACCCCCACAGCTGTGACACGCAGAAGAGGCTTCACACTGCGTGTGCCACACACTTCCAGGAGCCAATTAAATATCACACCAAAATAACAACAGGCTCATTGGAGTTATATTTTTTCGCCAAGTCATGGATTTATTTCTTGATTATGGTGACAAATTATATATATAGAGAGTGCAAAGCATAGAACATGACAGGGCAGGGGCAACAGAAGACCCATCTGCCCCTCATATCCCAAAACAAAACGAAAGCCCAAAGGCGCTTGTCAGTGTCCAAACGGGAGGTCCTTCCTTGGCGTTGCGAACAGTGTTGCCGTTAGAGTAAACAAACCCTTCGTGGTCTGCAGTGCCCTCAGGTCAGGCACAGAGGCCAGGCGACGGACCCCTGCCCTGGGCTCAGGCCCAGAGCTGCACGCGACACAAGACTCCACTGGCACGACTCTAAACACTTTAAGAATGTATGAGTGTGTGTGTGTGTGTGTGTGTGTGTGATTTAAAGGATGAAAGTGAGCAGCATGTGGTGTGTAGCATGCCTTCTCAACAAGCTCGGAGGGAGACGCCGGAGAGCTTTGTACTTCAGAACCAGAGAGATAGACGGAGAGAGACCGCCGGAATGAGACTACGTGTGCAGGACCGTGAGAGCGATTGCGCTAAAGAGAGGCAGACGAAGAGCTGCAGATATTTTAGCTCCATCAAGCACTGCGGACATAGTTTGTGCCATTTTCTCTTTCCTGTTGTTCTTTTTCTTTTTTCTTCACCTCTCCTGCAGGGAGGAGTAGAGAGAGAGAGAGAGAGAGGCTACCATGGCAACAAAGCCCATCACCGATATGAGCATCCCTGATGGCACTCATGCGAGGCGTTAACTGTGTCCCACTAGCCTGTGTGTGTGTGTGTGTGTGTGTGTGTGCGCACGCGTGTGTGTGCGTGTGTCAGTATTACATCCAATAAAGTGTGTTATATCTATCCGTTTTATCACCACATGGTTCCCACAGACAAACACACACATCTTATTACTGGTCCCAGTGCAGGCCCTAGGGATAGAGGTCATTTAAATAGTCGTGCGTGCGTGCATGTGTGTGTGTGTGTGTGTGTGTGTGTGTGACTGGGCTTTAACGAGCTGCTAAAGGATGAGGATATTGGTTGTTGGTTCGGGCAGTGACGTAACCACACACCAGATCCAGACCCCTCTCTCTCTCTCTCTCTCTCTCTCCCTCTCTCTCTCTCTCTCTCCCTCTCTCTCTCTCTCTGTTCATGTTAATCAGTTCATCTCTGCTTACCCACACACACGTGAACACACACACTCTTTCTCTCTGTGATGTAGTACAGCTGTGGCCAATACACACCAGGGGACACTGTGTGTAGGTGTGTGTTGTCTGTGCCAATGTTAATACATGTTTCATTCCTTTTTGCTCAGAGGGTGTGTGTGGTGTGTGTGGCAATGATTTTCCTGTTCATCGATGCAAATAAACATGCACAAACCACACACACACACACACACACACACTCTATAACAATTTCTTTTTGTTTTCTTGGACACCAGTAGTGATTTGAGTAATTTTCCATTGTGCCTAAAACTAAAATTTTCAGGCTACTTTCAAAAAAGCAAAAAGAAGAAACCGAGCATATTTCTGCTGTGTATAGTATAAAGAGTTCCACCAGTCAAACTTGTGTACTCAGTGTATTTTTAAAAATAAATTGCACAAAAATAACTGAATAGAACCAAATAATGCAGAAACTTGAAATTTAATACCCTGAATTGTTTATAAAGAATTAAAAACAGAATCAAATCTGTGTGTGGATTCATTAAACTAATAAAAGCGTATTGAACCAAATCACTAGAACTGTAAAGTGAACGTATGGTCCAGAAATGTCAAGATCAACAAATCCACTGAAACCATGCAGCCAATGCAGTAAGCAGGAGGTCACAGCAGGTCCCCCGGTCCTTAAGCTCAGGAGCTCACAGACTCACCGAGAGAGGAGCTCACAGACTCACCGAGAGAGGAGCTCACAGACTCTTGTGGGGGTTTTTTTCTTTCTTTTGTGTATCGTATGTGCAGCGTGTGTGTGTGTGTGTATGTGTGTATCATATGTGCAGCACGTGTGTGTGTGTATCGTATGTGCAGCACACGCATGTGTGTGTGTCTATATGTGAAGCACGCGTGTGTGTGTGTATCGTATGTGCAGCACGCATGTGTGTGTGTATCATATGTGCAGCACGTGTGTGTGTGTATTGTATGTGCAGCACACGTGTGTGTGTGTGTGTGTGGGTATATTGTATGTGCAGCACACGTGGATGTGTGTGTGTGTGTGTGTGTGTGTGTGTGTGTGTGTGTGTGTATCATGTGCAGCACGCATGTGTGTGTATCGTATGTGCAGCACACATGTGTGTGTGTATCGTATGTGCAGCACGCATGTGTGTGTGTATCGTATGTGCAGCACGCACTTGTGTGTGTGTATCGTATGTGCAGGACGCACGCGTGTGTGCGTATCGTATATGTGTATTGTATGCGCAGCACGTGTGTGTGTGTGTATCGTATGTGCAGCGCATGTGCGATTGTATGTGTATCGTATGTGCAGCGCGTGTGTGTGTGTGTGTATCATATGTGCAGCACGTGTGTGTGTGTATTGTATGTGCAGCACACGCGGATGTTTGTGTGTGTGTGTGTGTGTGTATCATATGTGCAGTATGCGTGGGTGTGTGCGTATCGTATGTGCAGCACACATCTGTGTGTGTGTATCGTAAGTGCAGGACGCACGCGTGTGTGCGTATCCTACATACAGGACGCGCGTGTGTGCGTATTGTACATGTGTATTGTATGCGCAGCACGTGTGTGTGTGTGTGTGTATTGTATGTGCAGCGCATGTGCGATTGTATGTGTATCGTATGTGTAGCGCGTGTGCGTGTGTGTGTGTGTATCGTATGTGCAGCACGTATCTGTGTGTGTGTATATTGTATGTGCAGCAAGTGTGTGTGTGTGTGTGTGTGTGTGTGTGTGTGTGTGTGTGTATGTGTATCGTATGTGCAGCATGTGCGTGTGTGTATTGGCCTATTTATCTGTAAGAAAGACAAGTTTATCCAAAACAAATGAACATAAATTTTCACTCAGCTGACTTACAACCAGAAGGTTTCTTATATTTTAACTTTATTTATCACGATAGTGACATTTTCCTTAAATGCCACGGTGGCTTTTAAGCTATTAAATGACATCATTTCCTGTCTAACTGCTGGTTCGCCAACTACGTCACCAAATTCCACCTGTACTACTTCCCTCAGGTTTGTTTAGAGTAAACACACACACACGGGTCAGAATGTCATCGCCACGAGTGTCTGAGGAGACCAGAAGAGCTAGTCTTCAGTACAGGAAAATTCTGACAACACAGGGCACTAGGTCACACTCACACACACACACACACACACACATGCTCTCTCTCTCTCTGCAGTTGATCTACTCTTCTCCAAAAGCACAATCATCTTGACTTTCCACACACCTACAGACACGCCAAATCAACAGCCAACCAGTTAGAAGCTATTTGTGTGAGTACACACACACACACGCAGACCCAGTTTACCAACCTGCGCATATAACTTGCGCGTGTTCACGCCTCCCTACAGTGCTTTACTTTGTACTGTTTACACTACTGAGAAAAGAAGAAGGACGAAAGCAGATGGTCCCTTTAACTAAATCCCTCTCACACACACACACACACACACACACACACACACACACACACACTCACTCACCACTCACACACACACACACACCACTCACACACACCATTCACACACACACACCACTCACTCACTCACACCACTCACTCACTCACACACTCACACACACACACACACACTCACACTCACACACACACACTCACACACACACACACACACACACACACACACACACACACACACACAGGTTCCATTCTCCATGTACTGCTTCCACAAATAGAACAAAGCAATTAGACTGAAGAAAGACGCAGTAAGAAACATTGAGAGAGAGAGAGAGAGAGAGTGTAAGAGAGCATGCGAGAGAGGGAGAGTCCAAACTCTGACAGGACAGTGTACCGTTATTTGTCAAGCCAATAACACCCTGATATTAACTGAACTGAATTGAATTGTGTGTGAGAGAGAGAAAGACAGAGACAGAATGAAAGCGAGAGAGAGAGTGTGAGAGAGAGAAAGACAGAGACAGAATGAAAGCGAGAGAGAGAG
>NC_137508.1:1482500-1490000 GCF_041902795.1 Electrophorus electricus
ACTCACTTGCGTGCATACACACACACTCTTACTCTCGCGCACACACACTCGCACTCGCACACACACATTCGCACATGCACACACACACACATTCACTCGCGCACATACACACTCATGCGCACACACACTGACTCGCACGCACACACACACAATCTCACTCGCGCGCACAAACACACTCACTCGTGCGCACAAACACACACTCTCTCGCGCGCACACACACACACTCGCGCGCACACACACTCACACACACACACAATCACGCGCGCACACACACACACTCTCACACGCACGCACACACACACTCACTCGCACACACTAACTCGCGCACACACAGATACACACTCTCATTCGCACACACACTCACTTGCACGCACACACACACACACACACAAACACTCACTCGCACACACACACTTTCACTTGCGCACACAAACACTCACTCGCACACACACACACTCTCACTCGCGCGCACGCACACACACTCCTGCGCACACACACACTCACTCCTGCGCACACACACACTCACTCCTGCACACACACACACACACACACTCACTCGTGCGCACACACACACTCACTCGCGCACACACACACACTCGCGCACACACACACACTCGCGCGCACACACACACTCGCACACACACACTCGCACACACACACACACTCGCACACACACTCTCACTCGCACACACACACTCTCACTCGCACACACACATACTCTCACTCGCACGCACACACACACACTCGCTCCTGCGCACACACACACACACTCACTCGCGCATACACTCTCACTCGCGGGCACAAACACACACTCTCATTCGCAGGCACAAACACACACACACTCACTCGCGTGCGCATACACACACACACTTACTCTCGTGCACACACACTCGCACTCGCGCGCACACACACTGGAACTCACGCACACACCTCGCACACACACACACACACACACACACTCTCACGTGCGCACACACACACACACTCTCGCACACACACACACACTTACTTGCGCGCACACACACACACACAATCACTTGCGCGCACACACACACACACACACTCACTCGCACACACACTCTCACTCGCACACACACACACACACACACACACATTCTCACTCGCACACACACACTCTCACTCGCACGCACACACACTCTCACTCGCGCGCACAAACACACACTCGCGCGCACAAACACATATACACACACACACACACTCTCGCACACACACACACACTCACGCACACACACACTCGTGCACACACACACACACTTACTCGCGCGCACACACACAAACACTCACTTGCGCACACACACACACACTCACTCGCACACACACTCTCACTCGCACACACACACACTCACACACACACTCTCACTCGCACACACTCCTGCACACACACACACACACACTCTCACTCGCATGCACAAACACACTCTCACTCACGTGCACACACACACTCTCACTCGCGCGCACACACACACTCACTCGCGCGCACAAACACATATACACACACACACTTACTCTCGCGCACACACACTCGCACTCACGCACACTCACTCGCGCACGAACACACACACACAAACTTGCCTCACTTACCTCACACACATATACACACAGTATCATTCACAAACACACTCTCACTTGCACACACACACACACACACTCACTCGCGCAGGTACACATACACACACACTCGCACACTCTGACTAACGCACACACACACACACACACACACACATTCTCACTCGCACACACACACTCTCACTCGCACGCACACACACTCTCACTCGCGCGCACAAACACACACTCGCGCGCACAAACACATATACACACACACACACACTCTCGCACACACACACACACTCACGCACACACACACTCGTGCACACACACACACACTTACTCGCGCGCACACACACAAACACTCACTTGCGCACACACACACACACTCACTCGCACACACACTCTCACTCGCACACACACACACTCACACACACACTCTCACTCGCACACACTCCTGCACACACACACACACACACTCTCACTCGCATGCACAAACACACTCTCACTCACGTGCACACACACACTCTCACTCGCGCGCACACACACACTCACTCGCGCGCACAAACACATATACACACACACACTTACTCTCGCGCACACACACTCGCACTCACGCACACTCACTCGCGCACGAACACACACACACAAACTTGCCTCACTTACCTCACACACATATACACACAGTATCATTCACAAACACACTCTCACTTGCACACACACACACACACACTCACTCGCGCAGGTACACATACACACACACTCGCACACTCTGACTAACGCACACACACTCACTCGTACACACACACACTCGCACACAGAGGCATACACACTCACCCGCGTGAACACACACGCACTCGCACGCACACACACTCGCGCGCAAACACACACTCACACACTCCTGCGCGCACACACACACACACACACTCTGACTCGCGCGCACAAACACACACTCTCACTCGCGGACACAAACACACACACATTCACTTGCGCGTATACACACACACACACACACACACACACACTCACTTGCGTGCATACACACACACTCTTACTCTCGCGCACACACACTCGCACTCGCACACACACATTCGCACATGCACACACACACACATTCACTCGCGCACATACACACTCATGCGCACACACACACTGACTCGCACGCACACACACACAATCTCACTCGCGCGCACAAACACACTCACTCGTGCGCACAAACACACACTCTCTCGCGCGCACACACACACACACACTCGCGCGCACACACACTCACACACACACACAATCACGCGCGCACACACACACACTCTCACACGCACGCACACACACACTCACTCGCACACACTAACTCGCGCACACACAGATACACACTCTCATTCGCACACACACTCACTTGCACGCACACACACACACACACACAAACACTCACTCGCACACACACACTTTCACTTGCGCACACAAACACTCACTCGCACACACACACACTCTCACTCGCGCGCACGCACACACACTCCTGCGCACACACACACTCACTCCTGCGCACACACACACTCACTCCTGCACACACACACACTCACTCCTGCACACACACACACACACACACTCACTCGTGCGCACACACACACTCACTCGCGCACACACACACACTCGCGCACACACACACACTCGCGCGCACACACACACTCGCACACACACACTCGCACACACACACACACTCGCACACACACTCTCACTCGCACACACACACTCTCACTCGCACACACACATACTCTCACTCGCACGCACACACACACACTCGCTCCTGCGCACACACACACACACTCACTCGCGCACACACTCTCACTCGCGGGCACAAACACACACTCTCATTCGCAGGCACAAACACACACACACTCACTCGCGTGCGCATACACACACACACTTACTCTCGTGCACACACACTCGCACTCGCGCGCACACACACTGGAACTCACGCACACACCTCGCACACACACACACACACACACACACTCTCACGTGCGCACACACACACACACTCTCGCACACACACACACACACTTACTTGCGCGCACACACACACACACAATCACTTGCGCGCACACACACACACACACACTCACTCGCACACACACTCTCACTCGCACACACACACACACACACACACACATTCTCACTCGCACACACACACTCTCACTCGCACGCACACACACTCTCACTCGCGCGCACAAACACACACTCGCGCGCACAAACACATATACACACACACACACACTCTCGCACACACACACACACTCACGCACACACACACTCGTGCACACACACACACACTTACTCGCGCGCACACACACAAACACTCACTTGCGCACACACACACACACTCACTCGCACACACACTCTCACTCGCACACACACACACTCACACACACACTCTCACTCGCACACACTCCTGCACACACACACACACACTCTCACTCGCATGCACAAACACACTCTCACTCACGTGCACACACACACTCTCACTCGCGCGCACACACACACTCACTCGCGCGCACAAACACATATACACACACACACTTACTCTCGCGCACACACACTCGCACTCACGCACACTCACTCACGCACGAACACACACACACTCACTCGCGCACACACACACACAATGAATTGCATGCACACTCACTCACTCGCACACACACTCACTCGCACACGCACTCACTCACTCGCGCATGCACACACACACTCACACTCACTCACTCGCACACACACTCACTCGCACACACACTCACTCGCACACACATTCGCACACCCACACTCACTCGCGCACACACTCACTCGCGCACACACTCACTCGCGCACACACTCACGTGCACACACTCGCGCACACACACTCGCGCACACACACTCATGCACGCACACTCATGCACGCACACACACACACTCACTCGCGCATGCACACCCACACTCACACTCACTCGCACACCCACACTCACTCGCGCACACTCACTCGCGCACACACTCACTCGCGCACTCACTCACTCGCGCGCACACACACTCATGTGCACACACTCACGTGCGCACACACTCACGTGCACACACACATAGTCACTTGCGCGCACACACTCACACCACACTCGCACGCACACACTCGCGCGCACACACACACACCACACTCGCACGCACACACTCACTCGCGCGCACACACTCACTCGCGAGCACACACACACACACACACACTCTCACTCGTGCACACACACACACACATGCACACACACACAAACACACACACACAAACACACACAAATACACACACACACAAACACACAAACTCACACACAAATACACACACACACACACTCTCCATGGAAGCTCTTTGTGCCAAGACAAAGAAAGACACTTGGCATTTGACAAACAGCCCGAGGGCACCCGGAAACATGTGAGCAGACACAACGCACCGCTGTGGCAGCAACTGCCAGCTGCCAATTAGAGAGCCCGCCTCCTTGATGGACAGGGGCCTGAGCCATACAGCCCGCCCATTTAGTGCAAAAGGCAGAAATGTGTTTAATGCCAGGAACAGTGTCACAGGCAATGAGCACAGGCCATTACAAAGGATGGGGCCTACTTATCGTGACAGGAAACACACACAAGCACACACACCCCAGTCACACTTCCCAAACAAAACAGCAAGAGAAGGAGCTGGAATTACCACATAAAGCCGTGCATGCGCATGGTGGGTGTGCAAAAGCTCTGGGCTTGTAGAACCCCCCCCCCATTCCCTTGGGGTCTGCAGAGTTCGCCTCTCCCTGTCATTCAAAACACCATGAGAGAGAGAGAGAGAGCATGAGCTGGATGGAACGAGTTCAGGGCAGTTCTTCTGCCAGTTCTTCCTCCACACACATTCCTGTGGCTGCATGGGGCGCTCTGTGTGTGTGTGTGTGTGTGTGTGTGTGTGTGTACGAGAGAGAGGGAGGGAGGGAAGAAGAAAGGGACGTGTGTGAGCGAGTGTACACGAGGGGTAAATGAGGGGAGCAGTGGCTGAGTGAGAGAAGAAAGGGAAAGAGGCAAACGTGAGTGAGAGGAGAGGAGAGGAGGAGCAGAGAGGAGGAGCAGAGAGAGAGGAGGAGCAGAGAGAAGGGAGGAGCGGAGAGAGGGGAGGAGCAGAGAGAGGGGAGGAGCAGAGAGAGGGGAGGAGCGGAGAGGAGGAGCATGAAGGTCCACTACAGAACGCACACCACATTACCATCTCTACAGGCCGGCGGCCATGTTTACAGTGTGTACAGTGTTTACAGTCCCTAAGCACAGTACATTCTGTATCTGGCATGAGGCCCTACAGTACAACTATACATATTACCACGAATAACCTACACAGTGCCAGATTATTTCAGCCCAGTAGAACAAACTTAAATATTAATATTCAGTGTGTGATGACTGAAGACCACAGATAGCCCAGTTTAAACTTCTGCTTCTTTAAACTTTCGGAGATTTACGCTGGCATATTAATCCACTAATCCATTAATGAATGAATCCCTGTGCTTCAGGACACATGGCGTTACGCCAGCCCTGCATGGAGGCACATTCAGCGCTATGGCAACCAGCAGCCAACTTCAGTGGTAAAGTGTCATAAAACAGAGGCAGCAGGTCCGCAGGTACTGGGCCAAAACCGCCAAACCACTGGAGGAGCTCTAACAGAAATCCAGAGAGGAAACAAACCCAAAAAACAAACCCAAACCAACACTGTCTGTTCCCAGAATGCACTGATTAGCCCACAATAAACTCATCTTGGCTTCACTCAGGAATACAGACCAACAGTTGTTGTGTGTGTGTGTGTGTGTGTGTGTGTGTGTGTGTGTGTGTGTGTGTGTGTGTGTGTGTGCGCGTGCGCACACTGTAAAACTATAAATGCAGGACTATGTGTGGACAACCACAAAACACACACACACACGTCGTGGGCAGCCCACAACATCCCCCAATACACGCAGACAAAAAGATCATAATCAGGGCATCAGAGTCGTCAAATATCAAGGAAGTCCAGAATAAATCAGACAGACGATGTAAACAGCGCTCGATGTGACAGCAAACAGTCCCAAATGACACTAAACACAGAATCACTGTACACAAAACCTGAAAACAGACACCATGAAGAGGCACCGGGCAGTAGCATGTCAATCAAGTCCCGCCTCTCTGCCTGCAAAGGGTGACCCCGCCCAGCATGCTCATGACCCTTGGCCAGGCGGACACGTGCTTCACACCTCAGTCCAGCAGGTGGCTGCATTTCAAAATAAAAGTCAACAAGGTTTCTGCAGCGACATATTTGACTCCTAAATAAAAGCAGACTAATTCCAGCTCCACTGTAAACACCCAGTCTGGGCCCAGGACAGCAGGCAGGAACAGGGCCACAGACACACAGACAGACAGCTGCCGTAGCTGTTAAGGGAAAAGATAAATGGGTTGACACACAGAACTCGGACAGCTAGAGAGGCAGACAGAGAAGGGAAAGGTGTAGGAATAAATGAATGAATGAGTGAATGAATGAATGAATACATAAATAAATACATAAGTGCATTTGCCGGTTGCCAGCCTCAGTGGTGTGATCGCATTGACTTCATGACTGAGTTCACCTCAGCTGAACCCAGAGAGATCAACAGAGATAAAAAGATTGAGAGAGAGAGCGCAAGAGAGCGCGAGAGCGAGACACTGACAGAACATGAGCAAGAAAGGCTCCTGTAACATGCTTGGTGAAGAAGAAAGAATTATAAACACAAAGTCAAGTCATTCTGTTAAATCTGCAAAGATGCAAAGATGTGTAGCACTCACAAAACTTAAAAACAACAACAGCAGCAGCAGCAGCTTCCTAAAAATACCAAAACTGAAAATTGTACAATCAGTTCTACTTTGTGAAATCAAAAGTTAAAAACAAAAGCATAAAAGCTATAAAAC
>NC_137508.1:1495000-1517500 GCF_041902795.1 Electrophorus electricus
GTACATATATATGTGTGTATGTGTGTGTGTGTGTCTGTGTGTGAGAGTGTGTGTGTATGTGTGTGAGTGTGTACATATATGTGTGTGTGTGTGTGTATACACATATGCGTGTGTGTGTACATATATGTGTGTGTGTGTGTGTTTGTATACACGTATGCGTGTGTGTGTGTACATATATATGTGTGTGTGTGTGTGTGTGTACACGTATGCATGTGTGTGTGTGAGTGTGTGTGCGTATGTGTGCGCGCGTGTGAGTGTGCGTGTGCATGTATGTGTGCGTGTGCGTATGTGTGCGCGCGTCTGAGTGTGCGTGTGCATGTGAGTATGTGTGCGTGTGCATGTGTATGTGTGCACGTGCGTGTGTGTGTGTGTGTGTGTGTGTGTATGTGTGTGTGAGTGTGAGTATGTGTGTGTGTGTGTGAGTGTGTGTGTGTGTGTGAGTGTGTGAGTATGTGTGTGTGTGTGTGAGTATGTGTGTGTGTGTGAGTATGTGTGTGTGAGTGTGTGAGTATGTGTGTGTGTGTGTGTGTGTGAGTATGTGTGTGTGTGTGTATGTGTGTGTGTGTGAGTATGTGTGTGTGTGTGTGTGAGTATGTGTGTGTGTGAGTGTGTGAGTATGTGTGAGTATGTGTGTGTGAGTATGTGTGTATGTGTGCGTGTGCGTGCGCGCGTGTGTGTGTGTGAGTATGTGCGCGCGTGCGTGTGTGTGTATGAGTATGTGTGCGCGTGCGTGCGTGCGTGTGTGTGTGAGTATGAGTATGTGTGCGCGTGCGTGCGTGTGTGTGTGTGTGTGTGTGTGTGTGTGTGTGTGTGTATCTGTGTGTGTGTATCTAACTCTGGTGCTCTCCTCTTTCCTCTTTTTCCTACTGAGTTATTGATGAGTGTGAATAACAAAGTGCTCCTTTTCACTTTCTGCTTTGCTACGTGCCTGCACTACAACGACCACAATGCAATTCACCGTGATGACAGTGCTTCCTTATTCAGGAACTCCTGTTAGCTTCTATCACGCAACATTACCACAGTGGTATTAATCTTATACTGGGGAAGTATTTAATGTTCTGACGGAGCGAGAGTGTCATAGGAGGCACACACACACACGAGGGTTAGGACATGAATCGGGGTGGAGGTGCAAACATTTACACAGCTTCAACTGGACAAACAGACACACGCAGAGACAGAAAGAACAAGTGAGAGATCACATTTACATTTTTTTCTGGCTATTTTTGGCATTGTCTGATCCAACAAGGAAATGATAAAACTAAACGTGAATGTCTGTCTCATCAACATCCATACATGAGTGAGGGAGAGGCGCAAGCGCAAACACACACACACACGCAGGGTCCCAGCAACAAATAAACAGTCTGTCCTGTGGGTGGGGGGTGGGTCAGTCTTGGCTGAGGCTACAGACTGTGGAACACATGTTTGTGAAATGCTCACTTGTTCCAGTAACTCCACACAGACCTGCTCTGAGGATGGACTACACCCTCGCACAGACCTGCTCTGAGGATGGACTACACCCTCGCACAGACCTGCTCTGAGGATGGACTACACCCTCGCACAGACCTGCTCTGAGGATGGACTACACCCTCGCACAGACCTGCTCTGAGGATGGACTACACCCTCGCACAGACCTGCTCTGTACAGGATACAGGATGGGACTGCATGGTAATGGAAAATACTGACATTGCAATACTTTTTTTGTAATATATTTTGCAATATGAAACAAAAAAATTAAAAATCACCACATGAAGCCTACGTTCTATATGGAAGTAATATTGTAGAATGACTGGGTTGATGATGTAGGGGAGAGCACCTACACAGAAAATAAAAACAATAATAATTACAAATACCTGAAAAATTACTTTTTACTCTGAAGACTTTGAAGAAAAAGTGCCCGTTTTGGTCAGTAACATCCTTCTGCTTTTTTTTGCTTTTTGTCTCGTCCGTTCTTCTCTTCTGAGCTCATTTTCCAGTTGTGGTTGGCGAGCAGACGGGATGGAGCTGATTTAGTTGTTGGATAAACTGATCAATAAGGATTGTGATGCGTGATTCACTGCTGGGTTGAGCAATATTACAAATAAATAAATAAAATCTCGATTCTCTGTTATGATTTCAATTTTTTTGTTTCATATATGATGCAATTGAAGAACACACACATTCTAATCCACAGGGGGATTAAAAATCCACATTAGAAAACGCCTTACATTAAGGATCTTAAATTCCATGTGCACATTGCGATGGCGATACCTGAAACGATATATCGTGCAGCTCCAGCGCAGACTCACTGAACATCACTGCAAAGGGAGGAGGGTCGTCGAGAGGTCAGGCGTCATTCCAGCATGACCAGGACTCGTTTCCCCGATGAGTCAGAGCTCACAGACGAGGCCGTTCCCCATAATCCCCTACCGTAAACCAAGGCGAGGTCCGTTCTGCTCTCTACGCTACCATCAGATAAATGCTTTCCGTTTCATGTCGGCTATGAGTACAGTTGGCCCTTGGCCCCAGCCACCAACAACTACAGCACATCATCCACAGTATTCACTGCAGTGTGTGTTTGTGTGTGTGTGTGTGTGTACACATACCCACGCCCACACACACCTTGCACACTTTGGTTCAGATGGAAAACTGGGCTGGCCTCAGGTGCATGACCCCTCACCATCCAATAAGATGGGAGAAGAGAGAGCTCATGGCAGCGCAGCTTCTCCAAGAATGATAGTAAGAGGAACACCTGAGCGTCTTCACATGGAAACGTCTTTGGTCTGTGCACTTCCTGAAAAACTGAGATGCAAAACTGCCTATTACAGGACACATTTCACAAGCTGATAAACCACACAACAATGAGAAACCATAAGTCTGCACCTTACTGTTACTCAGCTGGGTTTCACACACACACACACACACACACACACACACACACACACACACGACACAGACACACAGACACACACAGACAGACACAGACAGACACAGACAGACACACACACGCTGAAGTCGAGTTCGACCAGGGCCAAAGTAGGACTGGGCTGATACACGAGTCTCTGTGCTTAATCAGGGCCTCGGTGTCTGGGCCAAATGTGAACAGTGCCAGGCCTCCCGCGGAGACATGGGCGTGTGCAGGACCTCGGGCACACCGCACAGGAGGGGACAAAGCCTCGGAAAGCCCCCCAGTTCTGGGCCTTCTGAGAGAAGGGGTTCTCTGGCTGGATTTGAGTTGGGAAAACACCAGCGAACGAGGGCCAGACTAGACGGGGAACTCCAGTGCTACCCAGTGCAGATTCGCACAGAGGTAGACGCTTCACAAACCTCTCGACTCTTCTCGGTAAAGACTGTGGTGTCTGGCCTGTGCTCAGCTGTGCACCAGCCTGGAGTGACTGTAACTGGTTAAGAGTTTGTTCCATTTCGGATGCAGGCATAAGGGCAACCGAAAGGGGAAGAGGTCAAATAGGAAGGAAATGGATGAGGACACAAACATGTCTGTAGTGGAGTCCGTGTCCGACGTTCCGCATGCTCCACTTGGTCAAGCTTCATATGTAAAAGCACAAACGACGCCAACGTGTCCAACCATTCAACGGCTTCCTTCCTCTGCTGAAATGCTGTGATCTTCAGAGTAAGGACACACACTGTGAACGTGTGTGTGTGCAGGGTCTGGGGACGCTATTTTGGCACAGTTTTAGCCATCTAATCCAGAGCAGGTTTCCCACTCTGGGATTACAGAGCTGGGTAGGTACGTATGTACGTAGGTATACAGACACGAGTGTGTACAATGTACAGGATTGCCTGGCAACATGTAAACACGCGAAGCAGACTTTTGTAAAGGTGTATAAATGTGTTTATAAACCTGCTTATTCACACTATTCATGAAAACAAGTCTGGAGTAAAGATGCATCCAGTCAGACACGCACACGCGCGCACACACACACACGTGCGCACGCGCGCACACACACACACACACACTTCTCATTTCTGTGTCAAACCCACATTTCCATCCCCACAGCTGCACTGTGAAGCATGTGTGTGTGTGTGTGTGTGTGTGTGTGTGTGTCTTAACAGACTCCCTGGAGATAATGACAGCATGGTTACCTGTAGACACACACACATTCCAGACAATTACAACTTGATTTTATATACAAAAGACTTGCAGACATTTAGTTTGTCTGTGTGTAGTATCTCTGATGAGTAGCACTGTCTGTGTGTGTGTGTATGTATGTGCACGCCTGTGTGTGTGTCTGATGACACTCATCTATTTTTAACTTGGCTCTCTTAAGGTTTCAGTGAGAACCAGAGGCAGAGTCCTGCTCCCAGGCATCACTCTCATCAATAATGTAGTCGTTTGTCTTTAAACCACACACACACACACGGCTAGAGCATCTCCACAGGTAACTCAGCTTTGTAGACTCTTCAACAGGCATCCATTGCTTGAATCTGAATTTGATTAATCTATTCTACCTTTAGCCTTATTAGAGAGAATTGACCAGTCAGTCAAACACATATGTACATGTCTCTGTGTGTGCGCGCGAGTGTGAGTGAGAAAGAATATGCGAGTGTCTGTACAAACATCTGTTCTCCCCACCTCTGCATGGAAAGAGAGCCACACCCCCCTGTGCATCAAAGCCACACCCCTCTTCATCCAACGACCCCATCAGTGGTAACAATAGAAAGCACACCTCCACCCACAACGTACACCAGGGCTGGCACCCACGCCTCCACCCATAACATACATCACGCCTGGAGCTCCCAGCCGTGGGGAAGCTTGAGGACACCCAGCCGCCCGCCAACTGAGTCTTGTAACCTAAGCGATGCCATCACTTATGGCATCATCAAAACGCAACAGCTCGTCTGAGAGACGGATAAACGGAGTCCTGTCAACCAAACGGAGTCCTGCAGCCCACGCGGGACTCTGCTGCCGTTACTGTGCTTCTCGTGACAAAATGAAGACTAAGCTTGCGGGACTGTACCCTTACTAGTCATGTCTTCTGTCTGCCCTCGAAGTAACTCCCTCGCTCTCTCTCCCTCCCCACATCATCAGCCTAATCACCTTCTGAAGGTTAATGACACTCAGCGAGTAGAGAGGAGAAGATCGCCATGTCTCTCACACGCACGCGCACACCCCCACTGGTAGAAATGGCTCCATTACCCTCCAGGAAGACATCACGTACACGCATGCGCACACACGCACGCACACACGTCAGCTGGACAGATATATTGCTACACTAAAGTTATCAGGCAGTCTTGGACTCTGGCGGGAGCTGATATCCTTAACTGATATCCTAAACTGATATCCCACTGTGTTCTTTATTACTGCCTCATATCAGCTCAGTCAGTCATTTCTGTTTTGGCAGACGTGCAGGTTCGGTATTCCGACTGAGGTCAGGTTATCCAAAACCGTGGTGGGATGGGAGGAATTCTCCCTCTCTCCCCCTCACTTTGAACAGCTTCCTGTATGATGATTTCCAAAGCCCTGCTAAAGGAAGAGAGGACGAGGCCATTTTCTGGACAATTAATATACAAGTGATTGCTGGAGGTGTTTTGCACGCCATGGCAGCGCATTCAGACAGCACTCCTAGGTTAATCGCGCCGGTCTCCTCTGGGAAAATCTCATTTGACCGGCTCTAATGAGAACTCCTCAACTCCTTCAATGGAGCAATTCTGCTCAGCATATCTGCATCTGTTGTGTTTTTAGCTACGGTCACCACCCACTTTATTAGAGATGGCTAACTTTCACTGGTTTCACTGGGATGCCAGTCTTCGAGGTGCATTTTGATACACATGCAGTTCCATGTGTTCCATATGGTGCCATGCAATGTCAGTCACACTCCAACCTCGTCACTGCTCTGTTTCTTATCACAGGAAATGGTTTTGGACCATTCTCAACCTAGCAGAGACATGGACATGGTCGTGGGACAGTGGTACATACACACAGACAGTGATAGTGTTGTTACATGTGTCAATGTCACTGCTGAGGTGGACGTGGCCCACTAGCCAAAAATATCCAGCCAATGTTCCTCAGAAAACAGCAGCTGATGAGTTAGAGGACAGCTACCACAAACTGCATGGCAACAGATTGGCTAGTGTCTCTAAAGTGCAAATACAAGAGACATAAGTGGGTGGTGGGTGTACATGTATACGACTTTAACCTTTTACATGTTTCTGTACGTTGCGATTTCCTTTTGGTTGTCACAGTGCGATCGAAGCGGTTTTGACTTGGGCTCCCACTGCCAGCCTTGTTGGACATGGAACAGTACAGCTTTCCTACTAGTTTGTAACTACATATTGCAATCAGAGAACACTGAGCCTGAGATCAAACCCTTAACTAGTGCTGCGTCACATCACCAAACCGGAATGAGACGTTGCCTTTGGGGGAAAGGCCAGCGTGGTTCAACAGCCAGTCAGATAAACACAAAGGCAGGGTGAGAAAGATCCCTGTTTAAATACACCACTGCTGATGTCAGGTACTTCCGATGTTATGCATCAGTGCTCCAGAAAGTGTTCAAATGCTAAAGTGATTTGGGAAAGGTCACTTTTGTCCAGAGTTGAGTCTGCCTTTTGAGATGCACTTTAAAAAACCAAGGCCCACAGCATAAACTGCAAGTATTCAAAGCTAAACCAAAGTTCGCTGTAACGGAGAAGTGGAGGTTAGTTCTCCCTCACTCAGACTCCCACCTACGATCACTCACAATGACACTTCCTAAAAAGAAAAGTCAGCAAAAATGACTAATTAACCACTCCTTTGCCTCCAGAGGTGGTCACATGTCTTACAAAGAGGCACCAAACTGGGTCACTTCAGCTCTGCATGTTTCTCTCCCAGACTTCCATGAGCTGAATCTCGGACCTCTCAAAACTGCACATGGCCCTTGGTTTACAGGCTTGGACTCGCGGACTCTCCTGATGAACTGGATCAGAACCTCTCAACGTAGGTGCCTCGCAATGGAGCAGGTGGGGTATGTGCACCCATACATCCTTCAGACAGGAGAACACACACCTTTGCTCTCAAACCTTTTTAAAAGCTTGAACAGAAAACAATAACATATGACGTAAATAACAGGAAATGGTCGCAAATTCAAACCAAACATCGCCTTTCGATAGTGATAGTGAAGACATCACGCTCTTGGTCCGAGGATTTGATTCTGCATGTTGCACAAGCAAGACAACATTAGATTCAGCGCATGAACCCAAACAGCAGAGTCACATACGTTAATGTTATATGAAATATTTAACATATGATTTTTTTTAATAGCATTTAGCATTTTTTTAATAGCATTTAGCATTTTTTTAATAGCATTTAGCTGATGGGACTTGCATTATATCCAAAGGGACTTACAATCATGACTGAGTACAGCTTGAGTAATTGAGGGTTAAGGGCCTTGTTCAGGGGCCCAACAACGGGAACCTGGCAGTGGTGGGACTTGAACTGGCAACCTTCTGATTACAAGTGCAGTACCTTCACCAGTGAGACACCACTGCCCAAAGTCGTCTTTTTAGGAGACTGTCCTACAATCAGTGCTATAGCAGATTACTCAGGGAGTATTATTTAATACTCTATTGTATAAAGTACAATTCCACATGTTGGAATTCAGCACAACACAGCCAACCTTTATGTCTCACTGCATAACTGACAGTATATTTGGGGCAATAGCAACCATTTGCCACACCCACTGTAACGCGCACACACCCTTTTGCCACACCCACTAACACATACATAACCTTTGGACACGCCCACACCTGCGGTCTACACAGACTGGATTGTTATGACCATAAACAATTTCAGTGATTTGCAGTCAGCAGCAAACTGGAGACAGAGTGAAGCCATCATCTTGTGAACCTAAATCTAACGTGTTGGCTAGCTGGAAACAATCGTTTGCTATTCAGTTAGTTTTACCTTTTGGCATCCAAGCCATCAAACTAGGAGCTGCAGCAATAACTGCTATCAAACTAGCAGCTGCCTTATGTAGTGTACTGCAGCTCAGTGCTGACTGGCGTTAGCACATCAGCTTCCAGGTTGTGCGTACTTCAACCTTTTTGAAAAAGGAGGAGCTAGAAAAATAGAAAGAGACTGAACTCTGCTATTAGCAGCTTTTTGTGCTACAAGAAACGTATGTTCTGGTATTGACAAAACTTGACACTGGGTTAATGAAACAGATGAAACACAAATTTAGACTGTGTTGCTGGATGAGGGCAGTCAGGTAGTTGTTTACACGACAGTGAAGGCGTTGAGTCCACGGACGCCTCAAAGTTCGGGGTAGACAAAACACAAGTCACTAGAAGATCCTACAATCTGACGTCGGTTAGAAAAAACACCGTTTTACGTCCTGTACCTGTTGATGGTCAGTTCATCAGTTCATCCAGTACTAGCAAGTGGTCACTGTGCGTGACCTTGAATTAGACGCTTTTGCTTCATTCATGAAACAGATGATGCGCTGTCTTGTTCTGCTATTAAAGTCCAGTTCACATCTATAGGAACGCAGTGCTTTTGGCTCAAATGGGGGAAAAAAAAGTTCTAAAAAGGAAAAGTCCATTGGCCCTCAGCCACCCCAAATTTGACGTGCCCCCCATACAAAACCAGGCACTCAGCTTCTCACCAACCACATCATGGCTCTCGCTCTGTTCCCCAGACGGGGTAAAGTCACAGCCTTTTGGTGGATGTTTTAGTGCTGCGTGAAAGTGTTTATCTGTGGCAGAAGGAAAAAGAAACTGTATGACACTGTTGTTCATGGAACTATGCATGTGTGCTCAGTTCCTACAGGGAAAGTTTTAGCAGTTTAACTTTATTGTTCTGAAACATCAATAACCAATAATGTATAAAAGGAGCAATCTAAAGCAAAAGTACACTGAACAAAGTGGAAAGAGTGTAGTCAAGCAAAACTGAGCAGAACAACGAAAGAAAACGCCAGGCCAAAGTTTCTCCTGTTCCACATGTAATTAGCCATTAATGACCATTAACAACCTTTTTTTGCAATACTTAAGGTGTATTCAAGCTAAGGGTCTGTGTGTGAGTGAGAGTTTACAAGTTTGTATGTTCCTCGCCTCCACACAACTTAAAAGGCGTAATACAGATATAAGCAATAAACAAACAACATTACAAAAAAAGGGAACTTTTAAAGTTCGATCACATGACCTTTGCCTGCATGAGTCAGACCAGGTCTAGATTGTGCTGATTTTAATTACAAGACAGTTTGCCAATTGCTTAAAAATGCAAACCAATGAACTGTATAGACCAAACACACCATACAAAGCTCCTTGAAACCTTTGTCATTTTAATGATGCACCCCAAAGACCATGAATTTCTGAGTGCAGACTCAGCCATTACCCAGTGTGAAACCTTGATGTTCTGTTCCATTTCTGTTGTTCTTGTATCCGTTTAATGTATTCATTTACCCATCTTTTCCAAACTAATGTCAAAATCGCATTGGATTTGTTTCTAGTTCTGCTCAAGAAGAGTGCTACTGCACACTTCTTGAATAGGTCCTGATTCAGTGTTCAGTAGCTTTGCCTCAAGTTGTATAATGTGGCTTAGATTTAGTGCTTCCAGAACTGCTTCCAGATCATTAACAGTCAGATGAGATTGTGTGAGATTGTGGTCTAGCTGCAGATTAGTCTGCTATATCCAGTAGAGATGCAGAAAAGTTGAGAGCATGTGGTTTCTTCTTCCATGAGCCACTTGTTCATGGGTGTAAAAGAGTTTTGAAATTTGGCTGTTCTTTTGGAGGAATTACAGGATTTTCTACTTCTTATGGTAAGGCTGACTTGCTCAGTCTATCTCTGACTCTGAAAACAATTTTCAAACACTGGACTAAGTTTGTACAGAAGACGAGCTCTTTCACGGAGCTTTTCAGCAATGCAGTGATTCCTGCTTTCCTTCTTTCTTGTGTTAGTTGTTGAACTACTTCTTTAATCTATGAAATCCATGACACTGCTCTTTTAAAACTGGTCCTCTTGGAAAAGTAGTTGAAAAGTTGACTTGTAGGAATGTCCTCCTAGTTTAAAAGTACTTGCTTGAACCTCAGTCTTCACTTATGTGGTCAGTATCTGATGTACTTGAATACATCAGAAATACTACTGTCATTCTGTCTCTTCAAAAGATGGATTCAACCACTTGAGCTTGTAGTTCTGTATTCAACATTCTGTGCAGACATGTGGATATCCCAGCAGCTGCAAGCTTCAAGTGTCCGTCTAGGTATAGTTGGTGGTTTTTGAGCTAAAAATGTGGCTTTTACCATGACAAATGTAACATCACTTCTCTGTTTACCAGCTGGAGGTGGGACACTGCAGCAAGCCCATCTCATGTTGTGCAACTGAAAGGTTGCTATCTCCCCAAAGTTCTTTGGAGTGAAGGATCTGTCTATGCTGAACGTGTTCAGTAGAACCAAGTCATTCAACAAGTATTTTCTGCCATTTTTCACCCTATTCTTGGGGGATTTTCTCATCACTTCCGACCTTGAGTTTACACAATCCTTACAGAATTTGCTTGGATGGTAAAATGGCTAGTGATGCCTTGTCTTGTTAACAAGTGTGCTTTGAAAGTAAAAGCAACATGCTCAACGCGCCATTGAATTTCAAGTGCCCTTCCATGGGGAGCTGATCTCCGTTAAGATCTAGTGTCTATTTCCGTAGCCTGGTTATTCTCAGGGATTTCAGCTAGCACTGAATGATAATAAGAGATCTATTTATTGAGTCTGAAACCACCTTTGGCACACAGGTGTGTGAACTGTTTGTACAGAGAAACAGCCTGATCTACAATGTCTGTTGACTTCAGGCAGTTGTCATAGTACATTTCTTGGGATGCAGTAACTTTCTAAGAGTAACTTTCTTGATTATCAAGACGTTGGACTTAACATTTATATGGCTTCATGTGCTTTTCTAGACAGCCATTTCTCTAGTGACACTTTTCAGTGCACATACTTCCATGGTTTTTTAACTGACTATGCTGTCAGTTCTCCTGTAAAAATGTAGACCTACCCGGGTCAAGCAGACGGACAGATATCAGCCCCAGCAGCCTACCTTAACTAGCATTTTCTAATTTTATGTTTTGCTAATATTAACTACTGTAATGCTACAACCGTTTGCCCATTATAGTAGGACATACAATTGAAGGTTGAGAATGCCAATACCTTTACAGATCCCCCAACAGGACAGAGAGAATCGAGTGAGATCGCAGGAGAGAAGATAGATCAGGCAAACGAGACTGAAACGAGACAAAAGGAGCCACAGAGGCGTGGAGAGTCAGGCATGTTACACAAGGAGCATCGTGTAGTCTGTATGCTCCTGTCCATCAGCGTGCTACCTGCCATGAAGCTGCACTACAGGACAGCCTCTGGGAAGCTGGCACTGAAAGGCCAAACACTGCACTACACAGCACAGTGTTTGTGTTGCTTTAATATACATTTTCATCATGAGCACGGTTTTGACCGTTCTTAATCTTAAGAGTTCAGTTTCCAGTCATCAACCAGGAACCTCTAGCCATGCCTGCTTCTCTTTCTGTTACGCAGTCAGAGAGATCACAGGTGTGCCTATACATGCAATCAGACAGAGCACCAACACCTGGTAACAGACAAATGGTTGAAAAGACAACAATTTATCTGTCTGCTTCACATGCATATATTATTCACCAAATTATATCACAGTTTAAATGAGTTATGTGAATACTGTTTTATGCATGACAGGTAGCCTGCTTTTCATACTGATACACTAACAGAAGCACTTCAACAACAAGAACAAACAAACAAACCAATTCTTAAGATCCCTCCAAGAGGCACATGTTTATATTTAGGGTTCCCCTCCTTTTTTAAAAATCAATACTACTGTTTAGCATTTCAGCCATAATAAAACTTCACCATGTAAGTGGTTTGGAGTGTGTGTTGTTGCAAGCATGGGATTATAATGTGTTTTTATATTGACTTACTAAGATTAATCATTTAATCAATTTCTTATTGAAATCAGTTTACAAACAATGTATTTTTCAGACTGGAAGAGCTGCAGTCTTAATTACATTTTAACATAATTATTTCTATTACAACAGTAGTTGTAAGAGTTGTGCTTAAGTGACTAGAAACTGTCCCTGTCATTTTAGTTGATGAAGCAACTTTGTAATTATGTAATTATTAAAACCACCATACTGGTCAAAAACAAATGTGTGATTACATATTCTCTCCAAAATCTTTCCTCATCAGACGGCGGTGCTGAAGCCGGCGTTGCTGGCGAGAGACCCCACCCCACCTGTTTGTCATCACCCAGGATGCTGTGCACATGCTAATCGAGTCCTTCCCCACTCACACACGGACGTGATAGACGTACGAGGCTGTTCGACTGGGCTCTTTCCTGCTTCTGTGCGTGTGTTTGCAAACACCAAAGAAATTGGTGATGAGTAAATAGAAATATGACAATTAAATCTGCCTCCCCCCCAAGAGCTAAAGGACATACAGCCCCCCACACACATATATACATACACACACCCACGTAAGCACATGCACACCTTTTCCTTCACTGCTGTCTAACATATGTACATGCATGCGCGTGCGCGCACACACACACACACACAAAGATACTGTTAACAAGAAATAAGGAGGTCCTTCTCTGTTGTGTGCTGTAAATATGTTGTGAAAATAGTGAATATGTAATATACTGCAGGAGGAAAAAAAAGAAACTGTGCACGCACGCACCTGCTTGTTTACATACGCACACGTACACGCGTGTGTAAAGGGCGCAGCTTCCAGGTCCTGCTTGTTTACATACGCACACGTACACGCGTGTGTAAAGGGCGCAGCTTCCAGGTCCCTCACCCAACATTCCTGGCATGACAGCCAAGGTTCAGTGACATTACAACACAAAAGCTGACCGCAGATCAGTTCCTGCTCATCGCCAAGCCTGGAATTCACCACGAGTGCAGTTTGTTCATCTGATCTCGGGTCTGTAGTTAAGGGCTGCTACAACCGTAAAGTAGGGCAGATTATCCAGTAGGCCTTTACAGAGGCACTCGGTGAGTGGCCCACACAAGGAAGTACGCAACCTTTCCTCCCTTTCTCCTCCCCAGAAAAATGAGAGAGCGAGAGAAAGAAGAAAAGGTGCGTGGCTTAGCGCCTCTGATAGAGCGCTTTGTGCAGAAGAGCATGACTGAACATCCCTGACTTCAGAGACGGACATGGACAGGCGGCGATGGGCAGTGGGGTTTAACAGCTAGGACTTGTGTTCATGCACAGTGTTCCTCATCAACAGGCTGCCACATGGCCCAACGTCTTACGAACCTACACACTAGAGTGCTGTGTGTGTAACTTCAGGATGGTTCGCGAGCAACCTCTGTGCTGCTGAATCATGGACGTGTGCCAAAAGGATTTTTTTTGATAAAGTGGGTAACCGCTGCACCCACCGGCAGGAGGAGCTGAGAGCTACTGAGGAAAGATGGGTGGAGCTGAGAGGTAGCAGAGTGATGGGTGGAGCAGATATGGGTGGAGCAGAGATGGGTGGACCTGTGGCTTTTTATGCAGAGAACTGTGCAAGTGTAGCAATTTCTGAATGAAACCTCACAAGCAATTGCTTTCTCAAATACTAAAAACAAAAACAACATCTTAGTAAAATGCAGAAACACAGAAAAATACATATGGCATAAAACACATCAGAAATAAACACTAAAACTGCAAACCTTTCAGTTTTCTCTCCCACATTCATGAAATAAACAAGTTAAAGTTAAATAAATGGCTGTGGATCCTATGACCACTAAACACCAACACACGCACACACACACACCAAACAGAAACATGCTGTACACAGTGGTAAGTGTGCTTTTGGACTCTCTGACGTCACAGTGCTTGTGTGACTCTGCCAACTTAGAAGTTAAATTTAGACCCTGGGCACTGGTCCCAGACACTGCAAAACAATGTGATACCACGAACGCTGCTTTAGTTGGAACCATCTCTCTCTCTCTGTGTGTTTCTCTCTGCCTCTGTTTCTCCCTCTCTCCTTCACACACACCTGCTCACATGACACTCCCCCCGACAAGTTCCCATAATCACCCTGCCTCACACACACACACACACACACACACACACACACACACACACGCGAGCACCAACCTAAAAGGGCACCGTTTGAGGAAGAAACAAGTCATTTTATTTTTCATTCCAGGAGGCTACCAGCCCTGTCATTGATAAGACCTGCTAAACTCCTCCTAACTCGTGTTTAAATGTGAACGCTAAAGCCAGCTTAACCATCCTTCACGTCTCTCTCTCACACACACACACACACACACACACAGACAGCACCTAACAGTGAGATCCAGCATACTTTTCTGTTAGTCATTTGCTATACAGTTCACTGTGACACACACTCACACACTGTCACGCAGTGGAGACTTCAACACTTGTACTCACTGACTCACCAGGGCACTGGGGTTGGAATAATAACAGCGATGCCACATGATCAAACACTTTGACTCTGAAGAGTCAAATTCCTGACAAAGGTGAGGCGTATCAGGTTGGATGCCAATTAGCAGTGTGTGTTGGCTAGAAACAGGTCTGACAAATCAGTACTTTTATACGCGAATTCGCAAAGCAGTATAAGGCAAAGTGGCCAAACAGTTTGCGCAAAATTTCTCAGCGCACCAAAGGGAACGGTGTCAAAACTGCAACGGTGCGTGCCAAACACGGACAACCTACGAAAGAGGAACGGCAGAGGTATACCAAGCTTTACCCACAGCCAACAGACACGTAACAGGATCACGAGAGATCTACAAATCCAAATATGACCACAGAAGCGCAACCAACACCTCAGCCAGCACAAAGCTCAACGTTGCAGAAGGTCCGCTGTCCAGAAAGCACTCGCACCGAAGGACAAGGACCAGGGCCTGCTGGAAGGAGTACAGAAGCAGAAAGACTACAGTCATGAGAAAAGAGATTTAGGAACCTTCTGGGACTTTCAGACCTCCTGCACGAATGCCTCCTAAAAGTTGATCTAAAGTCATGATAATGACAAACAGCATTTTACAATCTTTACTGAACGAATGTTTTATATAACAAAGGATATTAATTGAAAAAGCAGCCACATATCTGTAGGAAAATGGCATGGAGACAGGCTACCTAATGAATTCAAACCCAAGGAGTCTGGCATTGAATTTATGACCATTCTTGCCATTTAACAACAACAACAACAACAAGATTCCTGTTCTAGTGCAATACTGCCTGATCAAACAAGGTTTCAGAGAAACTCAAAGGCTTACAAAAGCATTTCCAGAGACGTTTGTGCTTCTGTCCTGTACAGACAGACAGACAAAAGGAATGTTCACAGACAAGAGAAACTCAGCACCACTGCCTCTCCTGGCATTTCATGCACTTGATATGGAGTGTGTTCATGAGTCTACCATAACAACAACCCCGGTGCTGTCCCCAGGAGTGCTCTCAAAAACAAACAAAGCCCAAAAAAATCTCTCAATATTCCTTCAGAGCACACAGATGTTCTTCAGTGCTACATGATCAATGTTCTGGGCTAAAACACTACATACCAAGATGCGATCCAGCTGTGAAGCATGGTGGAGGAAGAAGAACCTTTTATAGGACGCATTTAGAATTAAACACAACAGTCTGAACTTCCAACGCCATTAAAACTATGACCTGTGATCTGAAGCAGCCCATGTGATACACGCGTGTTCAGAGGAATGTAACGTTAAGGGCTTACATGCTTTTTCCGTCAATTACACTATTTTTATTGAACAGATAGTTTAAACAATCAGTGTAAAATCTGTGTTTACTTAATAAAACTGTTTATCAATATGCGATCCCATCACATTCTGAGAGTAATATATGCAAAAATGCAAACAGTTCCTCAGGGGCCACAACTTTTTTTCCCCCGACTATTAAAGGTCTGATGACTGCAGTGGCCTCAGGCTGTATGAACAGACATCTCACGGGGTCATTACGTCTGCTGCATGTCAACACAAACCATTCTGCAGGACCTGTGCCTCACATCACGCAAACTCCCATAGCCACTCTGTATTCAAAGATGAAACAAGCTCCATCACTCCTGTTTTTGTTTTCGTTCTCTCTGTGTGTGTGTGTGTGTGAGAGAGAGAGAGAGAGAGAGAGAGAGAGAGAACTGAACTAATTTAAGAATGTTTCAAAGAACAGCAGATTAATGTCAAACACCTTTCATGTCCACCAGAATCACTGGATCTAAACAGAATTTAACCTTTAGGAGTTCTGGACAGGCAAATTCGTTTTCCACCTACTTCCCCCTTCAGAGAAACAGAGACTTTTCTTCTTGAAGAATAGTTCAATAGGCCACTACACACACACACACACACACAAACACACTTCGGGACTTCCATGACAGCAGCTGATTGGCCGCGCTACTCTATTCCAGCCAAGCACGAGGCTAAGGAAGTCTACGGTTATCATTTCCCACCAATATGAGATCGCGAAGATTCGCAACAAGGGTTCGGGGTCATTTTTCCCTTTAGCTGGTGGTTGTGTGGTTTGCCGTGCCACGGCCCCCTAGCTGCCGTGCTGCAGAAGGCCTGGGTGGGCTACTGTCTCTTTAAGCCGTAATCCCTCCAGTTTGAAGCGTGTTGCCTCCCAGTTAATGGCCGGCTCAGTGTAATGTCCACAGCGCGCAGAGGGAGGGCTCCTCTCGCCAGCAAGCCTCTGAGCATCACTTTACATTGCAAAGAGGAACTCACCACCACAGCGCCAAAGGCAAGTTTGAAGCGAAAGAAACGAATTCGACGCAGCAAACGAATAGCCTTTTAAATTAGAGCGCCAGGTCGCATAACGCGGGTGACACCGGCCATCTAAACAAAAGGTAGCGCGCACGCAACCGCAACTTTACGCAGTTACCGGACTATAATACACGCGCGCAGTCTCAGATGGAAACAGGGCAAAGAACGACGAGGCGTAACTGGATTAGCACGTCGTATAGGAGGTCGCGTAGAGGCGGATGACGCCTTGGGAGGTGTAAGCAGTCCAAACGTCTCCACCATCACCTCCGCTCCTCCACCCATGGAGCCCATGCGCCTCTTCCACTGTTCGCCCTTAAAGACTCGCTACACACATTTAAGGAAGCGGGACAGACTAAAGTCCAAGCAAACGAACACCACCGCCACGACCAGCCTACATGTTAGGCCACTGTGGGGAAACAGAGCAAATACCAAATACTGCCAACCTATCAAATACCAGAGATCCACCAAGGAAGCAAACATCCGCATGCACGTGATCTATAAGGTTACACTGAGTCGTCTAAACATGCACGGCAGATGGAAATATGACATTAACGGGGGGTTTTGCGGCGCAAAGCGTCACTTCGCAACAGAAATATTTGCCAAAACACGTTAACAAGGTGGAGGACAGCGCCAGTAGTAAGTAGGTGGAGAGCAAACTGATGACATCACGAACTATGTGCAACTCGCGAGCTACACAACTTTGAAGTGGCAGTCGGAGAAAAGTACCAAATGCATTATTAAGTCTGGCCAAACTACAGGCAAACTATGAAACGCCAGCATATCCGTAATTGCTCCAAGTCTGAGCGGAGGAAACGCCGTTAAAACGCTAAAAGTACGGCTGTCGTCTCCGTGCGCTTAGGTAGTTCCGACCTGCCATTTCCGAAGCTGTTCACTCTGTGGCTAAAGCTCCGTGTGGCCGAGCGAAACTTTGTGCGCGCCGTGTAGTGTGACAATCAAACTGGGGCTCGTGCTCCCCCTCCCATTTCTCCCAGTGCTGCAAACCTGCAGACGTAACACCGGGTGGCCCCGTCGGACGAGGCGAAGGACCGGGCTCACGCGCGTATTTACCGCTATGAGCGTGCTGTTGCGCTGCTCGGCGGTGGCGTCTGGGTCTGGCTGCTTGTTCTGCTGCTTGCCGCCCGTCTTCTTCACCCTCTGCTCCAGGCTGCGCTGATACAGAGTCGCCGTCTCCCGGCGCTCAATGTCGATCTGCTCGGCGTGAGCTTGCTGGTACCGGCTCTCACAGGTGACATGATGCCGCCGGCAGCCCTCGATCCGCTGGCGGAGGCGCTCGACCACCGTGCTGTGCTTGGGGATGCCCACGCTGCTGCCACTGGTGCTGTTACTCGCGCTGAGGTTTACGTTGCTGCTGTTAATGCAAATGCCTCCGCCGTTCGCGGCAGCGGAGCTGGCAAAATCCCCCATCTGTGCCTGGCTGCACGGTATTTGGGAAGAACTCTGTCAAAGCCCCCTGACTGCTTGTCACGCTCCAAACTGGGACGGAAGTCCGCTTCGCCAGGGAGCCCGAGTGAGTGGACTGGGGAGGGGGTTTCAAACGACTCCAAGCGCGCGGTGCTGGCAGCGACCCCCCTGTGGGAAAACCGCCGTGTCAACCATCCAGTGTGGTTCCAGCGCAGCCCAGCGAGGCTCGAAACAATGTCACAAAGTACGGGACCAAACGAGGCGCCCGGCTCGCTCCGCCGTCTTCACGTGCCAGGCTTCACTCGCGCGCGCCTACCGTTCCATGAAACATCCGGATGTTACTCGCGACCATCAGAACGCGCGCCGGTGCGAGCCCGTCGTTTTATTGTGTTGTCCTTTTGGAAAAAAGTTTTGCCATCTGCAGCGAACGGGCTCCGGAGTAGTTTCGTGAACTTGCATTCCATCAGCTCGGTGGGTAAAAACCCCCGCGCGCGGACAAGGCGTGCAGTCCCGAAAGCGCTGGCCGTGGAGGGGTGCGCGAAAGGAAATCCTCCAGACGTGAACGTGTCGGTCGCAAGCAGCAGCTGCCACCATCACAATCATCAAGCGCTCCCCTCCTCCATGCTAGCGGAGTGATATCAGGACAACAGCCGAGCAAAACCCAGCCACCGGCCTGTGAGCAGCCCGTCAGCTCCGCGCAAAACACGGGCCGGAGTGGAGTCCCGCGGACGGGGACTCGCGAGCTCCCGTTAGGGAAAGCCGAGGAAGTCGGGACCGTCCGTGGCCAGAAGCGCACAGTATAGGAATACGAGCAAAACCTGTACACGTTGCGATGTGCAAATGTCACACCATAAAATAAGCTTGCTGTAGGCTACAGAAACGCACAGTGGAAAGTTTAAAACTGTTTAGGGAGACTTCCCAGGTCTACAGTGAATACAAACGGCCAGGGAACTAATAATGCACGTGGTATACATATTATTTACATTCTAAACAAATAATAAAATATTGGTCTTGTACATCTCCAGTGAACACATGCTTGTGCTCTGGGCTCCACCAGAGACATCTGATAAGTTACTAGATACTTGGTTTGTACCCGAGTCTTTGTTTACTCTGCAGCCAATGTGAAAATTTATACAGTTGGATCTGCGATGCGGTCAAATAATTGTGCTTGACTGTTATTGCCACTGAACGGTACAGAAAACTGATATTAAGGAAGGGAACTTTAAAAAAAAATCTGTTTCTCGGAAAAGGTGTAGTCTGTTCTGAATGTGGGTTCTGGCATGGGTGTTTATTTACAGTGTGCAGTATTTAAGCCATACACACGTTAAACTTAGCAATGACAAAGTAGAATTCCCATTGGAACTGCAGGCATAGTATGGGTGAAACACCAGTCCTTTGTGCTTGCCTCTGTGTGTGTGTGTGTGTGTGTGTGTGTGTGTGTGTGTGTGTGTGTGTGTGTGTGGGGCGTCCACTCTCTTATGACGTCCTTATATCTGTGAAGGATGCCTCTGTGTTTTCAGCAGAGAGGCAGGCGGAGGTTTCTCCCACTACTATGAGGCAGACTGAGGCGAGGCAGTATAGATATACGCTGTGAAAGGCACGCAAGATTCAAATACCTCAGATGTGCTGTGATAGATGAGAGCCTGAAGGAGTCATTGCAGTATGTAAATGGTAACAGAGAGCGCTGGATGTGTGTGTGTCTGAAAGTGTGATGGTGCTGGAAACTCATCCAATCTGCTGAGTGCCATTGGAATGACTGGAATGTTGTTCACATATTCTCTCTCTCTCTCTCTCTCTCTCTCTCTCTCTCTATCCCTCCCTCTCCCAAATACAACACAACTACCCTCTGGTCTCCTCTTTTCCATCTCATATGTTCTTGCTCTTATCAGTAAACAGTTCTGTGCCATTTTTAGTCTTGCATGCCATTGGAACATATTACCAAGATCCATTTTTGTGAAATAAAGACAATTTTGGATCAGTTCAAAAAATAATAATCATGGCTTATAGATTTGCTGTGATTAAATATTTTTAAAAGACATTTTGTTAATATATTTATTAAGAAAAGCAAATCAAGCAACAAACAAACATTGTTTCCCGACTGCACAGTGGCCACGTATACTGTTAGCGATGTTTACGAAGCCTGTTACATCCTCCACATGGGAGCATACGTTACGCTGTATTACCTCTGAACACTCAGAAGAGCCAGATCCTTATGTAGAAAGTCAAAGGCTGATGTTGCTCAGTTGTACTGGGTTCTGATGCTCAGAAGTTCCTCATCTGAGATGAGGAAGTTAACAATGGCCAGTTCAACAAGTTAGAAGGCTATAATTGTGATTATTATGCTAATACATCATAATCCTTTCTTTCTTGCTGGCCTTTAATGAAAACTTTTAAGGCCTTCGTAATATTACCAGGGATACTAGCCCAGTGCATTTATACTGAGCTTGCAGTGAAACCAGATATTTCTGTAGCATCCTGAGAGTGTTCCAGGTGAGTACTACACCTCAGACTTCACCGGCGTGTTGGTGTTTCTTCAGCCAGACAGCAAGGGGACAGTGGAGGGACAGTGGAGGGACAGTGGAGCGGGGACAGTGGAGCGGGGACAGTGAAGCGGGGACAGTGGAGAGGGGACAGTGGAGAGGGGACAGTGGAGAGGCCCCTCCCTCCAGCCCTTCTCCCCTTCTAACATGTTTCTAGTGACACTAGTTTGTCATCCTGCTTAGCATCACCAGTCTCCTCCCCTCCTCCTGTCAGGCGCGCCCCCTCACTCTCTCTCTCTCTCTCTCTCTCTCTCTCTCTCTCTCTCTCTCTCTCCCTCTCGCTCACTCTCTCTCTATCTCCATCTCTCTCTCTCTCTCTCTTTCTCTCTCTCTCTCCTGCCTTTATTTGATTCCAGCCCTCTCATTCGTCCCTCATCCGCACATTTGGAGCCATCACTTGCTCCAGAGCAATAAACACACAAAAGGGGGGGGGGGGGTGTTGTGCGTGTGTGAGAGAGAGAGATTGTGTTGAAGAAACTGACATGCCAGTAAAACCTTTGACTGGCAATAAGAAAGAGTTAGCGTGCGTGTGTGTGTGTGTGGGTGTGTGTGTGTGAGAGAGAGAGACAGACACAGAGAGCAGAGGCTTCTGTTAGTGGCTGCATGACTCCCCTGTGCTCTCTTGTAGCAGAGCTGTGTGAGACACTTTAAATATTTAATGTGCCCACCCAAGCATTAGACCACTGATAAACACAAAATCAATGAAGCTGATATATTGCCTATCCAAGGAGAGAGGTAGAGAGACAGAGGTAGAGAGAGGTAGAGAAACAGAGGTAGAGAGAGGTAGAGAGACAGAGGTAGAGAGAGGTAGAGAGACAGAGGTAGAGAGACAGGTAGAGAGAGGTAGAGACAGGTAGAGAGGTAGAGAGACAGGTAGAGAGAGGTACAGAGACAGGTAGAGAGGTAGAGAGACAGGTAGAGAGGTAGAGAGAGGTAGAGAGGTAGAGAGACAGGTAGAGAGGTACAGAGAGGTAGAGAGAGGTAGAGAGAGGTACAGAGAGGTAGAGAGACAGGTAGAGAGAGGTAGAGAGACAGGTAGAGAGGTAGAGAGACAGAGGTAGAGAGAGAGGTAAAGAGAGGTAGAGAGACAGGTAGAGAGAGGTAGAGAGACAGGTAGAGAGGTAGAGAGACAGAGGTAGAGAGAGAGAGGTACAGAGAGGTAGAGAGGATAAGAGGGAGAGGAGAGAGTAGCAGTGATTTGCCAGCTTTAATACAGACACCCTCTCGCTTTCTCTCTCTCACTCTCTCTCTCTGCGAACACTCTGTGGGAATATTAATATGCTTTTTATGTTCAAGGGAATAAAAATGGAATTACCTACCAGCTGCTCTGAAAGTCAGTGTGAGTGTGTGTGTAGTGGGGTGGAATATTCAGTGAGTGGTGTAACGTGGTGACAGTTGTGTGTTGGTCTCCATGTATTTGTGTACGGAAGGTGACTCGGGTGAGTAGGTGTGTGTGGGTGTGTGTGGTTTTGTGTGGGCACACAGCAAACTGGATACGTGACATCCTGTGTAAGTGTCTTGATCTGTTATATGTGTGTGTGTGTGTGAGTGAGAGAGCAAGAACATGTATGTGAGGGGATTTTCTGACTCATTCCCTTGGTATTCAAAGACAGATCTGATCCCCTTAGTAGAGAAATTAATGAGTCTTTAGGACAAGTGGCGTGAGACATGAGGGCAGGAGCTCAGAGAAGCAGACTGGGTTAAAGGCGGGACAGCCGTCTCCAGAGCTTGGTGGCATTCTCTGTATCTGTGGAACCTCTCCGGGTCACGCGCCCAACACACACACACACACACACACACACACACACACACACACACACACACACACACACACACACACAC